>NC_045444.1:78555683-78654189 GCF_002776525.5 Piliocolobus tephrosceles
GAGGCCATTATTCTAAACAAACTCACAAAGAAACAGAAAACCAAATACCACATGTTCTCACCTGTAAGTGGGAGCTAATCATTGGGTACACATGGACATAAAGATGGGAACAATAGACACTGGGGACTCCAGGAGGAGGCAGGGGAAATGTTGAAAAAATACCTATTGCATGCTATTCTTACTACCTAGGTGATAGGTTTAATTGTATCCCGAACTTCAACATCACACAATATACCAGTGTAACAAACCTGCACATGTAATCCCTTTATCTAAAAAAAAAGTTGAAAGAAATATTTAACTTGGGTGTTAAAGGATGAAAGAACTATATAATGGTAATTGTGATGGCTAATACCGAGTGTCAACTTGATTGGATTGAAGGATGCCAAGTATTGATCCTGGGTGTATCTGTGAGGGTGCTGCCAAAGGAGATGAACATATGAATCGGTGAGCTGGGAAAGACAGATCCACCCTTAATCTGGGTGGGTACCATCTAGTCAGCTGCCGGTGGGACCAGAATATAAAGCAGGCAGAGAAATGTGAAAAGACTAGACTGGCTTAGCCTCTCAGCCTACATCTTTTTCCCGTACTGGATCCTTCCTGTCCTCAAACATAGGACTCCAAGTTTTTCAGCTTTGTGACTCAGACTGGCTTCCTTGCTCCTCAGCTTGCAGATGCCCTCTTGTGGAACCTGGTGATCATGTGAGTTAATACTTGTTAATAAACTCTCTCTCTCTCTCTCTCTGTGTGTGTGTGTGTGTGTGTGTGTGTGTGTGTGTGTGTGTGTGTGTGTATCTTATTAGTTCTGTTTCTCTAGAGAATCCTGAATAATACAGATTTTGGTACCAGGTGTGACTCCAGAGGAACAGAATATTAAGGATGGAGTTCTTTTTTTGGTTTGGGGATTTCTGGAGTTGACTGCTTAATGTGATTAGACCAAAAAATGCAAAGGACTCTACTTCTAATAGTATGAAGAACACTGATAGTCCTTGGTATGACCTGTTTAAACAGTTATGCAAAATAAGTGAATTTGACACTCCTGTTTCACTGCTTTTTTTTTCTTTATTTTTGTCTGACTGCGTTGATTCAAAGGAATGGTCTTTGAGATCTGAAATTCTTTCCTCAGCTTGGACTAGTGTGTTGTTAATGCTTACAACTGTATTTTTAATTTCCTGTAGTAAATTTTTGAATTCCAGACATTCAGTGTTTTCGTTTCTTAAAATGGCTGTGTCATCATTCAACTCTTAGATCATTTTACTGGCTTCTTTGCATTGGGCTTCAATTTTCTCTTGAATATCATTGATCTTCCTGGCCATCCATATTCTAAATCCTATGTTTATAATTTTGACAATTGCAATCTCATTAAAATTCATTCTTGCAGAGTTAATGCGATCCTTTAAAATAAGGAAACACTCTGACTTCTTGTATTGCCAGAGTTCTTCCACTGATTCCTCCTCATCTGAAAAGGCTGGTGTTTCTTTATCTATTTGAATTTGCTGTTGTTTGGATGGGCCTTTTTGTGCTTGTGTGTGTGTGTGTGTGTGTATATATATTTATACATATATATAAGTTTATATATATATATACTATGATATATACAAAATACATATATATAGTTTTTTTCCTTGAGAATTTGACTGTGGTATATGTTGTGTATTGTCACTTGACTTTATTTTTTGGCACTTGTTGAGGGTCAAGACCCTGTATGGGTTCCTTAGTTGTGACTAGTTTCCAGCATTGAGTTTCAAGGGCAGGCAATGCTTGCTGAAAGCATTTTTTCTTTGGTAGTGTAATTCACGCAATGATCCTGTAGATGGTGCTTAACACTAAGGGATGGCAGATGCGCTCTTCGCTTTGTGGTTCTTTTATTTCAGTGCATTTGCAGCAGTACTCTAGAGGGAGGAGCCAGAGGGGTGAGAGATGACTCCCTCACCAAGTCCATTCCTGGGCCTTGGGTAGGAAGCCCCCTGAAATCATAGGCACTGTGCCCATGTTTCCTTAATTCCAAGTAGGGCCTTGGCAAGCTGCATTCCCCTCCTTTGGGGTGGTCCTAGCCAAAGGTTAGGTCACCAGGAGATCTGCAACTCCCTACGGACCCCCTTGGCCTCTGAGTTTGGCAGAATCAACGTGAATTGTGATGTATGTCTGCAGATAGTCTGGTGGTGCAGAAGATCAAGGGCAGAAATTCCCCCAGAAGGGCAATTGTGCTGTTGGTGTCTACGTGGTGTGGTACCCGGGGCCTGGGATTTTTGACCAGCTGATGACTGTGAGCATCACCCAGATTGTGCTTCTGTGACCAGGTCTCCCTCTGGTGTCTGCTTTAGGAGTATGCCTAACCAGCTCATTTTGTCCTAATTCTCTGCCTATGTTGCTGGGCTGTTCCAGGTATTCCAGGTCATGGGGCTCCCTTGAGCAGAAGCTGTGGCTGGCCAACAGGCCACACTCTTCCTGGATTGGTCTTGCCGAAGGAGGGATTCCCAGCTCTTGTGCCGGCACACTAACCCATGTCTCATTCTTCTCAGTGCTCTGAGAGGAAGGGCGACTCCTCCACTTGAACTCAGGCCACAGATCTCAGTCCAATACCACTGGGTGGTGTGCTCAAACTCTGGGTGCTTGGGACAAGGCCTATGGCCTTTTCCCCTTCCCACTGGGCTTGACCCCTAGCTGTTCTGGGGGAGCCAAACAACTCCCAGGCTGCTGGCAAAACACTCAGGTAGAAGAGTGGAGGTTGTGCTGTATGTATTCTCCTCTTGGAGTAGCCAGGTAGGGACCTTGGGAAGGGCTGATGAAAAAGGCGCCAAGCAGATTAGATGTACCCCAGGCCTGTGGGAAAGGCAGTCCTACTCTCTCCTAGCCTGGTAGTCAGCAGGGGCTAGAGTTACTCAGAGCAAAACAGAGAACCTTGGGAGGTAGACACATGTGGTCATATTTTGTTGTAGCTGTCCTGCAGGTAAAACCTTCTGGCTCCCATGCAGGTTCAAACTCTGCCTCTACCTACTCTCTGGGCAGTTCCCAGTAAGTTCAAATATCTGTGGAGGTTGTGGGATCTCTTGCAGCTAGGATCCCAGAGGTCTGCAGCAGGAGTGTTGTGGCCCACTGGAATTCTTTCATTTACCCCTTCCTTAGGACCTGTGCAGGACTGGGAGCTAGTACTGGTGTTCTTTGACTCTGTGCCAACTTCTCAGCTTATTCCCTCTCCAAGCTTGTTGTTTGCATCATATCTTTATTGACTTTCAGTGTTTCCTCTCCAAAGATCTGTTTGAGGTGTGATGGTTTACTTGCATTTTGGTTTCTCTTACTGGGAGAGGCATTTCCTGGTTGTGTCTCATAGGCCATCTTGTCCCCCACCTCCTTTAAAAAAATGATTTCAACAAAGTTTTTCAATTTTCTTCTTATGGATACACACAGACACACACACACACACCATATATATATGTAGTCTGACATACATGTAGTTACATGTTTCAGGAATATGTTGTTATCCCTCTCATTCTGTATATACACACACTCATATGTATTTATACACACATACCTATCCATTTTGAGTAATAATAATAACATTCCTGAAATATATAACTACCACATAGTGAAAAAATAAAATATTACCAGTAATTTTAAAGTTCCCCCTTCTCCATTGCAGATAACTACTCTGACTAAATCTTCTTTCTTGCCCCATGTGAATTTTGTGTTAATCAATTTGTAAAAATCACACACACACATATGTATGGAGACACATATACAATTTTTTAATGTTCCCAATTCTAAAAATTTTGTGTGTTTATTTTATAGTTGCACAGGTGTTGGTTGAAGTGTTTTATATGTAGCTCATAAATAAAATTTGCTAATTGTGTTTTTAAACCTCCAGAATCTTTGTAATTTTTGGAGTCTGCTTGATCTACCAATTATTAAAAGGGTGAATTACAATCTCCCACTTTTTTGGTGAATAAGTTTTCTTTACTTCTCTCTGTCGATGGTTACTAGAAATATTATGAAACTACATTATTAGATACTTACTATTTAAAACATAGTATTTTTTTAAAAAATACATTTTTGTCACTTCTAGTTATATTAATGTACTACTTCATTTAAATTCTGGTTAGAGTATTGTTGAGATGTCTTACGTCACAATTTACTTTTAATTATTCTGTGTATTTATGTACTTCTTCTAAATAACTTATAACAAGATTTTCTTTTTATAATCTGAAATGACAATTTAACATTTTTTAAAGGGTTAATTTACATTGTGATTACTAATATCTCTGAATTAATTTCTATTTTCCTGTTTTTGTAAGTTTTTTTTTGTCTGTTGAACTTGAAATTAACTAAGTGTGTTCTTTTTCTCATGCCATATTATTCCCTCCACTGAATCGGATTTAAGTCATCTATTTCTATCCTTCCTGGTCACCCTAGAAGTTTTTTACATTAATTTATGTATGTAATGTTTACCCTAACATTACAAAAACAATAGTAAAATTTTCTTCCCATCACACCATTCCTTATCTATATGCTGTTTTATCTGTATAGATAATGTCACAAAACAGATAATATTTTTATTGCTGTATACAGTTAAATTTTATTTAGTATTACACAAACCAATGTATACAAGTCCATTTTTTCTCATTCGCTCTTTTAATTATTGAAATAGAAATATTGCTCATTTGCTTTCTCAATTTAGATGTTTCTTCTGTTATTTTTCTTCCATACATGTATGTGTGTGTGTGTGTGTGTAAATCTACATATGAGTTAAAGCCTCTTAAAGAGAGTTTGTTGACAGTGAATTTTCTCAGTTTCAGTTCATCTGTAAATATTTTCATTTGCTTCTACTTTTGAAAGTTAATTTTACCATATTTACATTTTTAGGATAATTTTTTCCCTTTAGCTCTTGGAAAATATTTTTCTTATTTTTCTGGCTTTGAATCACTATTACTGAGAAGTCAGCTATAAATTACTTACATCTTAGTTCTTCAGCGTTTTCAGGTTTAATATGATATATCTTATTGTGAGTGATCTTATTGAGCTTTATGAATCCTAAGATTTGTATCCTTTCTTAACATGGAAAAATTTAAGTGCTTTTCTGTTCTAATATTCCTTTGCCAAAATTTTCTCTCTCTCCCCTCCTAAGAATCAAATTAGAATCCTCATTCTACTGTCTTTGTCTGTTAAATTTACTTTTATTTTTAAATATTTGTTCATTTGTAGTGCATTCTAGATTGTTCTATTAAAGGTACCTTACAGTGTACTAAATCCCCTTTCAACCTTGTCTAAATGCCTTATAAATCCACTAATTATGACATATTTTATTTTTGGTAATTCTTTTTGTTTCTTTTTAGAATCAGTCTGATCAATTTTGATAATCTATCTTTCTTTATTGTCTTCTCACTTCTTTATTTCATTTTTTCAAATATACTATGCATTCTTCTTTTCCAAATGGTACCTGATAAATTCAATAGGATTTTCTGTTAATTTTATTCTTTAGTTTGTAGTTTCTGCTAATTATCATTCATCATATGTTCTGCAGTTTTTTAAAAATTGTAATATCCTGTACCTTGAGAATTTGTTTGAGGAAGGTTATGTGACCTCATTTTCAAGTATGTCTTTAGGAAAGGTTTTTAAAAATTTTTCCTGGCAGATAATTGGGGAAATAATTCATAACTATTATAGACTTCGAAATAGACTTGTAATTATTAAGTGACATAAGTACTAAGAATTCTAACTTCAATCTTTTGTGAGTAGGCAATTATAGAACATAAACCTCAGGAGATATCTTTTCTTTTTTTTCTTTTTCACTGTGCTTGTCCCTTCTACCTAGAGCCAAGACCAACACAGGTGTGTATCCTTCTGCATGGTGTTGGTGACTTTGTTGTTTTTGTTGTGTTTAGTTTTATTGCTGTTAATGATCATCCACTAAAGATAGCACCCTTCAAAAGCTTAGCTTTATACAGTGATCTTAGTCTGACTTCCTATCCTGCTCAGTTTTGACTTCTGTCCAGTACATTGTGTGGCTTATTGAAATCTGGAGTCTTATTTAAATTTTCTGGCCCCCTTCTTTCTATTACTTGACTGAAGTCATTCTTTCTATCTCTTCACCATGTTTTGTTTGTCCATCCTTACCTGTCTCTCATTGATTAGTGTAAAATACAACCTTCTTCCTAAATCTTTACTTCATTACTGGAAATATTTACTAGAAATTTTTTTTTTGTTTTCTGATTTACTGTAAATAATGTTAATATAGTTTGATTTGAATTTATAAATATCTAACAAATTCAAATATATGTGTATGTGTCTGATATTTCCTTTTAGGGGATAGGTTACCGGTGGATAGAAAGGTAATTTATTTGATCCTTCATTGTATTTGTTGAAGCTCTAAGCACTGAGCCTCACTTTTTTTTTTTTTTTTTTTTTTTTGGAAGACAGAGTCTTGCTCTGTCGCCCAGGCTGGAATGCAGTGGCGTGATCTCAGCTCACTGCAACTTCTGCCTCCTGGGTTCAAACGATTCTCCTGCCTCAGCCTCCCAAGTAGCTGGGACTACAAACGCCAGCTGCCACACCCAGCTAATTTTATTTATTTATTTTTAAAATTTTAGTAGACACGGGGTTTCACCGTGTTGCCCAGGCTGGTCTCAAACTCCTGAGCTCAGGCAATCTGCCCTCCTTGGCCTCCCAAATTGTTAGGATTACAGGCGTGACCCACTGCATCTGGCCGAGCCCCATTTTTTGAGTCAACAAAATCATATCTCTTGCATCTGTTGGTGTTAAAACAGAATTATAGATTGTACATTAAAACACAATTACAATTCATTCCAGTTTTATTATATTTAGAAAGTAACTTAATACTTAGTATAAGTTATTTTCTACAGATTTTTAAACTTGGATAAAATATACCTTCAAATAAATTCAATTGCCATGTGGTATTCAGCAGAGAAACAAGGACAATAGTTAGAAAAGCAATAAAAAATCCTTAACACAAAGGGTGTTCAAAATTTCAATCCATTAGTATAAATCATTCAGTAGCTAACCCAATGTTAGATGTTTAAAAAAATAAGTGCTGCCTGGCCCGATGCGGTGGCTCACGTCTGTAATCCCAGCACTTTGGGAGGCTGAGGCAGTTAGATCCCCCGAGGTGAAGAGTTCAAGACCAGCGTGGCCAATATGGTGAAACTCTGTCTCTACTAAAAATACAAAAATTAGCTGGGCATGGTGGTGGGCCTGTAATTCCAGCTACTCAGGAGGGTGAGGCAGGATAAGTGCTTGAACCTGGAGGTGGAGGTTGCAGTGAGCCAAGATCACGCCATTTTAATAACAGCCTAGGTGACAAGAATGAGACTCTGTCTCAAAAAAAAAAAAAAAAAAGAAAATAGTGCTGCCTAATGAAGCTACTATATGAATTTACAATCATAAGGAAAAACATATTCATTTCAAAATATTTGCAGCATATTTTGCATGGCATTTGAATATTTCCATGCTATACTATCTAACCATATTTTAAAAGCAACACTTAATTTGGGTCCATGGTTCCTATGGGAGACAATAAAAGGTCACATAAAATGTTTTTTATGTTAGAGGTGAGAAACTAAAACAGGCAATATTTTAGCTTTCTACCACATAGCCTTATTTTATTTTGGAACAATTTCCTAGAAGATTTCAAGGAGTTTCAAAGAAAAAGACATAAAGGTACAAAGAATTTATCATCATATAGAGGTCACTGAAACAACATAATGTATGTTTGTAGCTCTGGGCTTCTTACCCGTTCAAATTTACTTACTAAGAAAAAGAATTGTTCCTTAAGACTTTCAACTGAAACTATAAAAATTTGCCTTTAACCATACACTTTAATCTATATAAAAATGTACTTTCCTAATCCATTTGTTCATATACCAACCGATTTTAATCACTAAGGAGATGTTCTGTACATCAATAAGTCAGAGGGCTAACCGCTAGTGTAAATTAACTATGTACATTACAGGCACACTTTCAATACTAAGTGTATTGATGCCAGTAGAACTGTCATCATATATTGATTGGCAAGGATGATATTGTTTAGTGGCTCTTTAAATAAATGTTTTCAGTTCCAACTGAGAGAATCATATTATAATAATTGACCCTCTCATTCTTTTTTTTTTCTCCATGTTCAAATTTTATGTGTTAAAAATCAATTAAAATTCCATTGCCAATATAGGGTAGTGAAGATTTTTAAACTATATTGCTTATAGTCATAACTTTATTTATTTTTAACTGACAAATAATAATTGTATATATTTATGAGATACAATATTATGTTTTGATCTATGTATACATTATAGATAGATTTGATCAAGCTAATTAACATAGCCACCTCACCATTTTATATCCGTAAGTTTTACATGAATGTGTCATATTGTTTTTGTAAAAGGGGACAATATTTTCTGTTTTTAAATTTTTTTCCCCTTCTAGATGAAAATGAGGAATTTCATTTCCATTCAAATAATTAAATATAATGTTGACACAAGTGTTTTAAATCTCTCATTTCAAATCACATTATAGCAAATGAAAAATAAGGTAATGGTTAAAATAAATGATTAGTAAACAGAAATTAAAGTTGTAAAATAGAAACTTCTTAAATATGGTAACTTCATAGTCTTCTTCCTATTCTCATTATCATTATATGCAAAACCTAATACACTCTCAATTAATATTGAGGGTGTCAATAAAAGCAAAATTCAGTCTGAATCATACTGTGTCTGAAATCTAAGAACTTTGCTGCTGTCTTCCTTTGTTTCTGAAGCTTCTGATAAGCAACAGGAACAAAAACAGAAACAAACAAAAAACAACATTGGGTAATCTTTGCTTTGAATTCTTTATGGAAAGAAATCACCTTCTTGTGCATAAAAAGTTCCTCCTTTCCTTCTCCCCAGAATGAAGGGTTATAAAGTTTAAGTGAAATCCAGGGCTTTTAATGGCACTCTTCTCCTATTGGGGGACCTACCCCCGCCGGAACCTATCTACTCTGACCTGAATCAATCCCCTGACCTACACTGTGCCAAATCTTCCTCGCAGGTAGGATTGAGTTTTGAGATTGAGCAGTTTTCAATACAATTCTTTTGATTTTACTCAGTTCAAATTTTTCAAAGGTTGGACATCAAAAAAAAAAAAATCACCTTAGCTTTGCTACCCACATCTTCTATTTTCCCCTCTTTTAAATGCATTTTTCTTTTTTTTGTGTTTTGTTTTTTTGCTTCACAGTAAGAGTGCTATGTACTGAAAGTTTATGTTCCTTCAAAATTCATATGTTGACCTAAACTCCAGTGTAATAGTATTGGCAGGTGGGGTATTTGGGAGGCGATTAGGTCATGAGGATTCTGTCTTCATAAATGGGATTAATAACCTTAAAAAAGGAGATCTGCGAGTGCTTTCTTGGTCCTTCTACTATATGAGGACACAGAGAGGCCACTATCTATAACTCAGGAGGGGGTTCTCCCAGGCACTGAATCTACTGGTGCTTTGATCTTGGACTTCCCAGCTTCCAGAAATGTGAGAAATACAATCAGTGATATTTTGATATAACAGCCTGAACTAAGACAAAGAGAATACAAATATTTAAAATCCTTTCTTGGGTAAGTATTTATTCAAACATTGGCTGCATCTGCCCTTTATATTTTCTATCACTTAAACGAAATGAAAATGTTATGTTTTACGCTTTAAAGCATCATCATACTTAGTAGTTTTCTGGTAATGATTATTAAGCATACTGAATATTAGATATGTTTTGGATAAACACCGATCTATCACTTTTCTGAACCAATATTTCCACGAGTTTTACATAAAGAAATAATATAAGCAATATTGCCAAATTGCGTACATCTTTTGAATAAACATGCGATTCTTTGGAATTAGTTTTATTCACAAGCAGAGGGAGGCTCTAAGTTCCTATTAGCATTCGACATATTTAAAACACAAATTAAACCAGCTTATGTTTTCCAAAAATGTTTTGGGAGAGGGTTTTCAGAATGTCTGAATGTCTTCCAAACCAATTTGACATGATTCAGAGTATTTGGCGGGGAGGGGGAAACACCTCACAGCTACCTCAAGTTGCAAATTGATTAAAGCATTTCTATTTATCCGTATAGTAAGAAACATGGTTTGATATAACAGTTTAGTTATGTTCTCCCAGACTTTTCTTTCAATTTTTGTTATTGAAGCATTCCTAGCAAAACTGAAGGCATTTGGATTGATTGATGGTTTAGACATTAAATCTTCTTAATGTTAAAATAAACATAATTTACAGTTTCTCCTCTGAACGTATTGAGAGTTCAAAATAGATGTGTAAAACAGTTTGACAATGATCACTCTTGTCTTATATACATCTCAGATTAGAAAATCACTAAGCTGTATCTTTGGGAAATGTATAGAAGAGCAATTGAACTTCTTAATATAGCCTTAGAGAACAGTGATTTGAACTTTTCTAGTCAATAGAGACTTCTCCTCCCTCCCTTGAGTGTGGGAAACTGAATATAAACTCAAAATTTTCAATTATGTTGGAGTTACTAGGTTCATTTATACACAGCTTTAAGTGGATGCACATAATATGTTTGTACAGAAAAATTCTGAATAGATAGTTTAGGAACCAACTCTAACAGCTCAACAGAACAGAAGATTGTGAACACAATGAGAGTCCCAGAAATTGGATTTGTACTTCTTTAAAGAAACTTGACTGAATCCTTCAATATATTCTTTCGTTCCTTACCCCCTAGCTCTATTAATATTGTTTAATCTTTTCTTTGTGTCTTAATTCTATACTGGCACCTAAACATAATTCTTTCTTTATTAAAAATATTTTTTAATTGACACATGTAATTACATTACAAGAAGGTACAGTATATCTTTGTAACATATATGTGGGTTACAAGTTGGTGTTTTAATATATATCTATACTGTATTAGGTTGCTGTAATGGCAAAAACTGCAATTTATCATAGTCTGTGCTGGAATTTAGCAAAATCCTTCAAATTAGCAAATTCACAACTTATATAAAAATAAAAATAATTTTTAAGATTTCCAACTTATCATTTCTAAAGGGCTAGGAAAATGTTATACAGCATTTGTAAAACTGTATTTCTGGAAAGCTGTTAACTTGCATAACTCAAACAGGTGGTCTTAGCATGTCTTATAGAGTAGAAAGAGTGTGCATATTTTGATGAATTATAAATCTTTCCACCCCCTCTTCCTTGTCAGCACATGTCTGCCTCCATCTTCTCTTGTCATATTGCTATTGTTACTTATACTTCCTGTCAAGTAAGTAAAGGTGGAAATGTTAATTTATTAGAGCAAACATGAGGCATTATCAATATTAAAACAAAAGGAACACTGTATGTTTGTAACATTTCTTTCTCTCTTTCTCTCTCTCTCTCACACACACACATACACTCCCACACACACACACCATGTGTTTGTCAGAACAAAGGGGAAATAATAAAGATCAATGATTCAATGATATTGAGTCTAGGAGACAGAAGGCATATGTTATAGGTATCAAAAGGATAATTAATATGGAAGGTGTTTATTTCTTTTTGCTTTCATCCCCAAAAAGAGACAACAAGTAGTATACTATCATTTTCAACACTTCTGTCCCTTAAATCATCCTTCATCCTTCCTTCTCTATCCACCATGGATTCGTTTCTTCAGAACAAATTAAGGCAATTATATTGGACATGTCTTCTGTCTTTTTTGCTCTGATCACATTTCATGCCGCCCCTTTTACTGAATCGAAGATTCACGTCCATGTCTAGATTTTTAAACCTGGTGTTTTTATTTGGTTTCCCAGTCTTTAACTCACAGACTTCCCTAAAGAATTTGTTTTAGCTCATCCTTCTTACTTGTCTTGTTTCAGATTGTTTAGAGCTGAGATCAGTTATCCATTTCTGTAAAAATGTCCGATAACAAATATTTTAGGCCTTGCAGGGTCATACAGCTTTTAACACAGCTACCCAGCTCTGCAGTTATGAGGTAAATGCACCCATTGACAATATAGAAATCAATTGCACATGTGCATGCGCACATGCACACATACTCACACACGAAGAATGTATTATGTGTTAGTGAGACAGTCAGGTTGAAACGGCTCCCTGGCAAAACTCCAGCTGGCCTTTGCACTGGGAGGAATGCACACCGCGGGGGAGCCACAGAAGTTCACACCTTTTGCAATGGGGAGGAGCCTGGCTCCTCCTCTTCCTGTGTGGAACCTGGGATTCAAACTGCAAAGCGGGAAGCACACAAGCAAGGACTCTGGCTTTGTAAGGGTCCCTGTTTCCTGTTTTTTCCATTTTCACCCAATAAAACTCTGCCTTATTCCCTGTTCAAATCGTCTATGAGCCTAATTTTTTTGTGGCCGCATGATAAGGACTCGCGTCTTTAGCTGAAATAAAGAAAATGTCCCACAACACTAGGAACTTTGTTAGACACTAGAATACACACATGGATAAGCAGAAATGGCACTTGCCCATCTAGATATTGCAGTAGTAATGGGAAAATAGAAAATAAGAGGACAATTATAACTTGATTATTTTAACTTGGAGGAAACAACTTGATACGATGGAATTGGGCCATCAGGAAAGCCTCTGAGGTACAGATGTTACCACAGGGATTTAAAGGCTAAAAGTGGATCAACCGGTTAGTTAACTGCTTTTATGGAATGGTGTCTTGAAACTAGTTCTTTTTTTCTTAATAAATGCACTACCTTTTATACAATTTCATATATTTATGGTCAGCCACTAATTGTCTTTCTTATCACTCTTTTTTTGGTGGGGGGAGGGTGGTGTCAAATATGGGACATAAATCAGAATAATCCAGGTTATGCTGCAAGAACAACACCACAATTGCTACAAAGTTACAAAGTGTTTCCGTCTCTTACTCACACTACATAAACAATCATGAGTCATCAGGGCAATCTCCTTATTGTAATCACACAGAGCAACAGGCTTATGGACCAGCCCCCTTCTCAAATATTCCCAGTTGCCACGCCAGTGATAAAAAAGGGAGCTCTGAAGGCAGCATGTGAATGTCCTTCCTAATAACGACACATATCACTGTGCACAAATCTCATTGGCCAGAATCATTTGCATAGTTCCACCCAACCCCAGGGAGCTTAAAAGTAAAATCTTAACATATACTTGCTAAACGGAGTCCCAAATATACTCTGTGAGAGTACTGTTGACTAATACAGTGTCTGTTTTTTGTTTAGTTTTGCTTTGTTTTCTTTTTTGGAATCCTCTTCTTAGCAAAATCACATTTTTTATACCTTTTGGAGCATGCCTTGATTGAATATTTCAAACATTATCAAGAATAATTTTTGAGTAATTATATTTTTGAAGACTATAGCCAAACACAACAACAACAACAACAACAACAAACATGAGAAGCTCTAACAGGCAGTAGTAGGTCAGCTTGTGGCATAGAATTAAATTGATAGGGACAGGAGGCAGAGAAATTGTAGGCAGAGAAGGGTCGGTTCCCTGGCAAAACCACACCCTCAGACTGAAAAGCCTGAAACCACGGCCCAAAGTCAGAACTTCTATCACTGTTTTTCTACTCGAATGTTGCTTTTTCCTGAACTACCTATGGCCCACCCCACCCCCACCCCATCATCCTGGGCCTATAAAGACCCCAGACTCAGCCAGCAGAGAAAAGAAGCAGCTGGATGATGGAGACTATGGCTGGACATAAGAGAGAAGCAGCTTGACTTCAGAGGGACAGCTTGATGACATAACTTCAGACAAGAATTTGCCTGGAGGCCACCAGACTTCAGGGGAAGATTACCCTCCTGCCCCATCTCCTCTTCAGCTCCCCTTCCCACTGAGAGCCACTTTCATCAGCAGTAGTCTCCCACATTTATTATTTTTCAATTAGTTCATAGGACCTCATTTTTCCTAGATGCCAGACAAGAGCTTGGGACCCACCAGTGCAGATACAAAAGGGCCCATGGGAGCTGTTAACACATAAGCCATTCATGGATGGCAGAGCTAAAAGAATGCTGTAACATGCCCTCTGGGGCTTCAAGGGCCGTGGGCATCTCCTGCCCACTGCCAGAAACTGCAGGGGGATCTGCGCAGAGTTTGCTCCTGCTGGCACCCAAAAGCACTCGCCCCAGCTCCTGCACCCATTCAACTGCCTGCTCCACCACATAAGGGGTGGGGCACAGAGGGTCTGAGCGAGTGGAGTTCGCTCCTGCCAGTGCTGAAGCAGCTGGCTGGTTCCGGTGTTCTTGCACTCCAGCTCCTGCCTCATTCTCTCTCACACTCCCTCCCATGCACGAGGAGTTGAAAGCTGTGGGCTGGGTAAATGAGGCACCCCTGTCATGAGTCACGCAAAGGGGTCAGGGAAATATCCTCCTTCAAAGTAAATAAAAATCGCAAGCTCATAGGATTTTATAGTCATTGATTGTGTAATAGTTTAATATTTTCCTCAAAGTCATTAAATAAATATCCCATAAACATAAACAAAAGTGTAAAACAAAATTTCTTCATGTGAATAATCTCAGTATTTTACTTATTTTAAAAGATATATCATCAGTTAAATAGAACTTTTGGATAGTGGAGCACATACACAGATAATAAGATTTGTATGAGAATTTCTATATTTTTAAACACTATACAGATGCTAAATAGTCTGTAAAATATATCAAAGAAAAATATGATTCATGCCCTAATACCTAAATATGAGCATCATTAATATTTTGGCAATTTACTTATTTTTTGTTTTCTCCATTTTACGTGAGTTGTGTGTTTTTTAAAATTTTCATTTGAGTTAAAGTTAGATCACAAAGTATTGCTATATGACCTATATTAATAGCATTTTGGAGTCAGGCAATAAGCATTTATTTTGTTCATGCTTGCACATTTAATTTGTTTACAGTGATTCTGCTTTAAGTTACCATGGCTGAGGAATCCTGCCCCATGGTGTTTATTCCCAGGGTCATAATTGAGGTAGCATTGTCCTTTCTAGGGTGTCTTATGGTAATGGCAGCTGCACAAAAGAACAAATCTTAACATTAAGGTGTAATTCAAGCCTTAGCCATTTTCTTGTCTGCTAACATTTCATTGGCTAATCAAGTCATATGAATTAGCCCAAAATCAAAAGACAGGAAGCATATACCTCCCATGAAGTTGGGAGATGGGGAAGAATGCATACTTTTCAACAATAATCTAATCTTAACACATTTTTCATAAATATTCATGTTCCTTCAATGTAAAAAATGTGCTACCTCCATTCTAAGATCCCCCAAAGTCTCTGCCAGTGATGACATCTGACTCAAATTCTAGAATCTTATGGTTTACAGGAATTCCAAATATGGCCCTTTTTGGTTCTGGAGTACTTTGAACCCCAAATTAAGTTATTTGTCCTTATTTATTTTTCCACATACTCAACATAAAATGGTGAAACATGGATAGAATTAGAAAAAAAAAAAAATCAGAAAATCAGAAAAAGAGAAAAGCAGGAGGTATAAGGAAGAGAATGGTCCATACCAATTCTGACATTAACCACGTATTATTAGGTCTTTCTACCCTGGTTCTGCTCTGTGGAATAACCCAGTAGTGGATTATTCTCCATCACTCTTGGCTTTGCTCGCTGAAAACTCTTTCATTTCTCACCTTCATCCTTGGCTACTCCTGAAGAGGGCATTGTAAAATTTACTTTTTAGTGTGATGCTGAGCAGCTTTCCAAGCCTGCTTGCCCATTGAAAGGTGCCCATATAAAGTTGTAGGCCAAAATGTCTTTTCTTCTCTCAAATACATGTCGATCTAATTCAGTACTGGCTGTCCAAACTTTTTCTGATGAAGCTCTCTTAGTGCTGTGTGGTTCTTCAGTCCGTTTGGTTTCATCAAGTCAATGTGCCATAAGCTATGTTTCTAACTGTTATTTAGGCATGCCTCATGCCTTTCTCTTTTACTGATACTTTTTAATAGAAATCCTTTTGTATGGCTATCAGAAACCAGCTGTTTTACTTTTAGATCTTCATGAAAATTGTCACATTCACATTTTAAAAAATTGTTCTTAACTCTAAGACCATATTTACTGGATAGCGTCATGGTAATGGTCTCTGTCCTCCAGCTTTGTCCCCTTGCCTTTGGTTTGAAAATCCTTTTTTGGAGATGAGAACCTACTTTATTTCCAACTTCAAAAATCCTAGTATATCTGGACTTACTATATTCACACTTAATTCTGCTTGTTCTTTGGGAAGTACATTATCAAAATACAGATAACAAGATCCAGCACACACTTTTAATATCCTTTCTGTAAATCATCTTGTCCAAGTCTACAAGTTCAAAAGGCACATTTCGTGCCTCACAAGGTACAGCAGTGTTTAGTCTGTCAAATGCTTTATCAATGTATTACAATTCAGGTCACAATTTTTTTTTTTAACAGCTCTCTTTTCAATTTCTCCTGCTTCCTATAGGAATGCCCTCTTTACTCATTGGTCAATCACAAGCCAATGCTACATATTTTATTTTAACACATCTTTTTTTACAATTTGATAACAAATGTCTTTAAAATCTTAGTGACACAAAATATGTGTTTGTTTTGTATGAAAAACTGTAGGTCTGCTTCAAGTTGTGATGTTGAGTTGGCAATGCTTCACACTGCAGAATGCATTTCCATCTGGGGTGTACATGAGGTATTAGCAACTATCTATGGGATAATCTCCTTATGGATATTGCAGAAATACAAGAGACCAAGTTTACTGTATAAACATATTTCATGATCTTGCTTAGTGTACAGCTTCTAACATCCACTTGGCCCAGGCAAGTCACACTGTTAAATCCGAAGTTGAAAAATGGGGAAATATACACATACTGGAGATGAGGGAGGAAGAAGGACATCTGTGAACCATTATCTAATCTACTTCATATATTTCATTTTTAGAATGAAATTTTAGAATTTCATTATCCTAATTTTAGAAATTGGTAAAAATGTAATTTGTATTAAAGATTTACTATTTATAAATTAATATCAAAGGTAATGAATTCACCATATCCACTTGCTGTGCTGCTGATTCAGAGCATCTGACTATAGCTGGTTGACTCGAGTCCTGAGATGGCAGATGTCACCATTTTTTTTTTGTATTAAGTTAAAATTATTCATTCTGAAGAATGCATTACAATGAAAATGGATTTCAGGGGAGAAAAGCAACTCACAAAACTCTTCATGGAGAGAGAAATCTATGTTAGTCAATTTGTAAAGTTATTAATGTTGCAACTGGTACAATCAATCTGAAAATGAATTCCGTGTTTGTATTCTAAATGAGATTGGAGTGCAAGATTGCCTCCACTCTTTCCTTTTGAAAACTAATTCAAATCATTCTGATATAGCATTCATCTCTTCACTGGACAATTCCATTAATATAATCATATGCAGAAATTAAAACTTGGCTCTTAAAATTACAAGCTTTGTAAGTCCAGAGAAATTGCAATTAGCCCTTTGAAAAAGTCATCACTTATCTATGAACTAGTCATATATCATCCGTGAGTAAAAAGGAGACATACAATTAGAAAAGTATTGTATATAAATTGTTAGTTCAAATAATATTTTAAACAGATTTTAATTAGAAAATCAAACAACATAGAAGTTTTTAGGGATAACAGCAATAAAAATTTTAGCACAATTTCATGGAACTTGTAGACAGATGAAAATGTGACCTGCCATAGTTGACAAGTGAAAACGGATACTTAAGCCTATAGGAAGGAAAGTCAAAGTGATGCAGATGGACTCAGTGCAGAAACTCCCAAAGGTTCATGACTTGGATCAAAATCACCAAATCTGGGGGGTTTAGATTGGCGCCGAAAACAAAGATCGTTTCAAAATTTGATTGAAGAATATTTGGCCCCTGGATCCTTTGGAATGTAGGCTATGTTAGGTTAGAGATATTGTCTGTTTTCTTTACTGTTTTATCTCAATTACCTATAATAGTATTTGGCATATAGTCAGAATCAAGTACATATGTGTTAAGTGACTGAATCTCTTTTCAAACCTAACATAGCAGAAGATTGCTGATCCCTTAATAGAAGCTAGAAAGTTTATCTTTTGAAAACGTTTGCATAACTGAGAAAACTTGTGAGGTGTGTAAACACAGATTCAGAATATTGAAGTGTACATATTCATCAATGAGGCTACCTCTGCGCCCCTGCAGGTCCCACAATGCTGACATGGAGATTCTTCCCTGCCCCTCCTATGATGCAGGAGATTACAGCATCCCTCTGTGGGGATATTAACTCAGTTGCTGAGTGAAAATTCTAGTTCACTGTCTTATCAATTTTCTTTGAAGCCTAACCTTCAACATACTCCATCCAAGAACTGAGAGATTTCAATTAGCTACTTCTTAAATGTAAATACAAATTTAAAAAATAAGACCACAAGATATTTAGGAAAAGCTTTAATCAAATATATTGACTAAGACAATGAAATAAAGTTATCACAGATAAAATATAAACAATGCAGAGATCAGAAGAAAAATCTCAAAACAACTATAACTATAATCAATATTTCCTAGGAGATAGGAGAAGGCAATGCATTCATGTATTTCTAGTACTATAAAAATCACCCAAGTATAATAATTCTCTTGGAAATCTAAAATATGATCATATAAATAAAAAGTCCTTTGTAAGGTTAGATGATAAATTTGAGAAAACTCCCAGAAAATAAAAGCTTAAAAATTGGCTCAAAGCAGACAAAAATGAAGAAATTAAAATGGAATCCTGGGAATGATTAATATTAGTTTACAAGAGAGAACAGAAGAAAATTATTTAAAAGCTAATAAAACTGTTTTTAAAAATGAAAGCATCTAATGCATACCTTACACAATTATTTTCAAAAGACTTATTCACACAAAGATACATTGTGAAATTTTAGCCTCTAGAAATAAAGATGCCAAAGTCTTCCACAAAGAAAAACAAATAAGCACATCTTGAGGATTAAGTATCTAAATGGCATTAACTTCTTAACTATAATGGCAGGTGTTAGAAGAAAATGAAACTTCCTTCCCAATTCTGAAATACATAATTTCTAAACTAGTATTCTATACTTGGTTATCACTCAAATATAAGGATAGATGACATTTTTAGAAATATCATGGTTACTCCTTATATTTAAACATCGTTAATGTGGCTGGATAATTATTCTACAGTGTTTGGGGATGAGCTAGTGACAAGCACATAGAAAATCAAGCCAAAATGAGTGTGATGGTTAACTTTAGGTTTCAACTTTATTGGGCTACAGATACATGTGTATTACATATAAGATTATAATATAAGAATAATATAATATATAATTAATAGAATAATACTATAATCATATAATATGAGAATATTACAGTGTAATATATTCTATATTTTTCAAATATATATATTTTATATATATATATATTTATGGTTCTACTGGTTCTTTTTCTCTGGAGAACCCTAACTTATTCAATAACAACCATAATAAGATCAAGCAAAGGCAGATATAATTTTATCATTCTATATAGCTCATGTGTATGTTCCTATATTCAATATTATATAAGCAATACATATTGAAATAACCAAAACTGTATATAACTTTATTGGTGAGTTATGGGGAGGTAAGTTTTTTAAATGACACAAAAATATTGTTACAAATTGAGTACTTTAGGAGCAGACAGAAAGATGATGTTTGAGTTGTAAGATGTGAACAAAAGAGGAGCCATTAAGCCTGGGAAGAAGGAGAAGTCACACCTAGTGCAGTCCCACAAAATCTCATTCAACTAAGTGAGTTTGTCTGAAGTGTGTATTCTTCGTTAGAGTTGTCCCACAAATGGTGCAAATGGTGACTCCTTCATATTTCCACTTCTTTCAGCCACTGGTAGTGGCCTTCACGGAAAGGGTGTGTTTTCTAATAAGGCAGCTCTCTGCAGCTGATTCACATTCTGAAGCAATTGACAGGTGGAGGCTGTCTGACGACGAAAATCCCTACAGCTGGGAAAAAAAAAAAGTTCCTAAGCAGCTATATATTATAAATAATATAGCTTACATTATTTATATTTCAAATTGAAAATAATAAATATTTAAATGATAGTTATTATTTTAAAATAATGTTTGATTTTAAAATATTTTAATACTCCTAAGTAGTTGCAGAAATAGTACAGAGGTACAATGTACTCTTTACCCAACTTCCTATGATAATATTATATGAATTCATAACCCAATATTAAACTTGGGAAATTGACAGTGGTACAAAATGTGGACTGCTATTGTTTGAATGATGGTGTCTGATCCAAAATTCATGTTGAAAATTAATCCCCTATGGAACAGTATTAAGAGGTGTAGTTTTTAGGAGCTGATTAAGTCATAAGGGCTTCATCTTCATTAATGGCATCTGATGCCCTTATAAAAGGGTTTGGCAGAGGAAGTTCACCCCCTTTTCGCTTCTTCTGTCCATTTCACCATGTGAGGAAAGTGTTCTTCCCCTCTGGAGGATGCAGCAACAAGTTTTCTTGAAGGTAGACAGCAGCCTCACCAAACAGTAAACCTGCTGACACCTCGATCTTGGACTTTCCAACCTCCACAAACATAATAAATTAATTTCTATTGTTTACAGATTATCCCATGTTGATATTTTGTTATAGCAGCACAAAAGGAATAAGACATGGACTTAATTCAGATTTCACAAGTTTACACCTGTACTTTATGTGTGTGTATGTGTGTGCATGCATTTAGTTTCAGAAAAATCTTATCACATGTACTGATCTAAGTAACCATCAATACAGTTAGAATATAGAACCATTTTAGCATCACAACGAAACTCTGTCATGTTATTTCTTAACAATCACCCACTCTTCCCCCAATCCTGAATCCCAGCAACAACAAATATTTTCTCCACCCCTCCATCCCCATCAATTTAGGGATTGTGGAATTCTACCTTATGTAACTCCTTAAGATTGCCTTGTCCCTTACTCTCCTCTTTGAGAGTCATCCAAATTATGGCATCAGTAATTGTATGGATAATTCTTTTGTTGCTGAGTAGTATTATATCATAAAGATGTATCAACTTGAAGGAAATTTGGGTTGTTTCCAGTTTTGAGCTATTACAAATAAAGTTGTTATGAACATTCATATACAAGAGTTTGTGGTAAAATAAGTTTTCATAATTATCTTAAAATGAAAATAACCAGTACTCATTGATTGATAAATGGATAAACCAATTGTTTCATATCCATACAATGGAATACTTCTTAGTAATAAGAATAAAAGGACTCCTGATACCTGTAAAACTTTAAACAAATTTTAAGTTAAGAGAAAAGGGCCATAATTAAAAGCTATAGTATATGAATTCTATTTCAGATAGAGGACTATATCTTAAGGAAAAACTAGATTAGTTACAGCTCTGTCATTGATTGCTAAAGTCCACTTTGAGCTATGATCCAGTGGCAGATAATATTGTCAGAGTTCTTAATGGGCATCTCTAATAAATCTGAATGAGGTACAGAAAGTTTTGTAACTGAGGTAAGACAATCATAATGTTCTTCTCCTTCTGGTAGGGGCAGGAGAGGGGCAGGACTCAGGGTGTTGTGTTGATGAATAGAAACGTTAAAGAGAGAGTAACTGCATCCTGTAAAAGGGTGATCAGTTGGCTGAAAAGCGTTGTGCGTTCTCAATCACTAGCAACATCTCCACTGCATGAGAAACCATGAGGTCAAGTGTGGAGCCTAGAAAAAATTTAGCAGAAGCTATTTTTGATTCAGAATTTTATTTGGAGGCCTCAGCATACATACTGCAGAAAATGCTGCCTACTGGGCCTGGCAAATTATTTCCTTTCTTTTCTAAAGATTCTCTGGAATGAGCAATTTTGTTCAAATCAAGTGTTTCCCAGAGTTGCTAGTGTAGGCCCAAATCATCCTTTGTAGAATTATGCCATTTAGAAAGAGAAGCACAAAATTTAGGATTGTAATGAATGTCCAAATAAGAGCAGGCTTTTTTTTTTTTTTTTTTTTTTTTCTGGAAGATGAAAAGATTTAGGTATAGACAACCCCATGAGAGCTGGCGATGGTCAATAGGAACGTAAGGCTTACACACTTTGTGTCTCAGGCCCCCAACCCAACAATCTGTACTTCCCAGCAGTCATAAGCCTTACATTACTATTGACCATCGCCAGTTCTCATGGGGTTGTCTATATCTAAATCTGTTGATGAAAACTGAGCTCTCAGGACAAAAACTGTGAATGAAGGAGAACCTCATCCAGTTTCATTGATGACTCAGACAAAAGTTTGTCAAGTGAATGCCAGTCCAAACTTAACCATCTGTGAAGCCAGCTTAAACAATGGGCTGATACGTACTTTCTACCCTATAATATTCCCGTATTATGACAAACACATGATTGGACACCCCAACACAAAATGGTAACACAAAAGATAGCAAATGAGGTATAAAGGGGTAGCCTGATTCTACCAAGGATGCCAAACAAATCACAGCCAATAACAAAACCCAGGTTCTAAACTTAAAATAAATAGTCAAGTACATCAATACAAAGAAAGCAGAATTCAGACCCGGTGCTGAGTTACAATATCAGTGCAGACTCCAGCAGAAAGACACAAGGGGCCTTGGAGGGTATGCACCTGATTGAAGGCTGGGCTCTGCTACCATGCTGTCTCCATCGGACCTCCAGGAAAACACTTGAAATAAATGGAGATGACCCAAAGGAAAATTTAAAAGGCTATTTATTCAGATTTCGCCATAGCAAGAGAGTCAGCGATCATCATCTATCATCACTTGGTTTTGGCAGAGACTCAAAGGCATACAGGGGAACACAGGGAAGCCTTCAGGTAATCCCTGATTGGAGGTTTTGGGCATGTAGAAATTGGAGATGGGGTAACTAGAAGTGGGTATCCTATATGATTGGTTAAGGGAGCATATTTGGCTCTGTCTGATTGCTCCTATAGTGACAATGGAGATGGGAATTAGCGAAAAATGATGGTTATCAATTGAGCTCTATCTGCTTCAGGCCAATTGCTACAGAGTTTGTGGTTTGTCTTTCTGGACTCTTGGCTACGGATTGTGGGTCAGAGTTCTATTTTTATATATGGTATTTTTATATATGGTTGACTATTGTCCCTTAGTATATTCAATATTTCAGTCACTTGCTAAGAACTTTGAGGTGGGGGAAAATGATAAATTGAAAAGAGCAGGAGGGAATTATGTTAATTGTAGCTCAATATACCTGACTTTAACAAATAAAATTATATATGTTAGTTTTATGATTGTCTCCAGAAAACTTCAACAGTTTTTGTATGAGAATTGAACTGCATACAAATTTTCATTCAGTGCAAGTAAAATGCAAGGAGAGAGCGTTGAAGGAGCCAAAAGAAATTGCGAAGCGTAGGTGTCCTATACCACAGAATCAAGGCTGATCTAAGAGGAAAGTTAATCTGAGGAAGGACTTGATGGGTGGTATAAAAATGGTGGGGTCAAGGACCTCAGTGAGAAAAAAGAATTTCATCAATGAAACTCATTGAGCCAGTGAGCCTGAAGAAAGTCAGTGATGGTCAGGTGTACGTTTGGAAATTATGATTTCACAGATGGCGCAGTTTCTACTAGTGAGAAATTCTAGGTCTGGCTGTAGAGTAGTTTAAAGATTAGTGAAAATAAAAAGTGCAAGCAACTGATCAGTCATGGTGAAGGATGGATCAAACATGAAGATGGTAGGGGCAACATGAATGACACAGAAGTTTCAGTGGAGTAGAAGAATGAAATGCATTTGCTAAAGTTATTAATAAGTAATGTGGAGTATCACTAGGTTGGTGATGAACAGAAACAGGAAGTGGGAGAGGCTAATGGGGTCAAATTGCATAAGTCTAAAAGGAAAATAATTTTCTGCTTCATTCTAAAAAGTGAGATAGATAGAATTTCAAAATGGAAGTTACATTGATTAGTGTGCAGGAAACCCATCAACTTACTACCCAATCCTGACATATCAAGAGTGTTTGAGAATCAGCAGCTTCTAATGAAGAAGGCTGTGCTAAGGATGTAGTGTCTCAGGAGAGAGTCAAATTTTAGTTCCAGCAAAAGTTGTGATTGGAAAGAGGTTGAGGGTATATGGGAGCTATTGGAAAGAACTGGGAGACTCTTGTTAGTGTCAACTGCCTCCCCCTATTATTCTTGATACTGGTACCAACATTCCTTATGGTGCTTTGCTTTCTGCCTGTCTAGCATCTGTCCTCCTCATTTGTCATCTCTGGTTTCCTTGGCTATTTGTCAGTACATCTTAGTCTAATGTGCTCAACTCATTCCCACTTCTGCCACCAGAGACGTATATCTAACCATTTCACAGGAGGAAAGAAAGACTAGAACAAAGAGAAGGAGGAAGTAATGAACAAAACAATGAGCAATATTTTCTCCCTCATTTTAGGTTACCAGTCTTTTCCCCTCTTCTCTTCCAGATCACTCCTGTTCTTTGCTTTTGACCAGGCAGTGGAACTATTGCTATGTTCTTTCCTTATGTAATTCATGCATCTTAGATGTGCTGTTAGTTATGTAACATATGCCAAAATCCACCAATAGAACACTATAAGATATTGAAATATGTTGCTTTAGTGTTTATTACTATTATAAAAAAGGTAAAACATTGACATAAAAGTTGCATTTTTTCCTAATAAAATCACAAATTGCGCTGAAAGAATTTTTTTTTTTCTGTTTCTAAATATATTTTGGAGATTTAGGCTTCTCTGTCAAACAACTGAAATGCTTTTGAACCATTATTTGTATCCTTTCCCCCAAATCCCAGAATGTTAATGCAAAAGTAAATTTTGATAGGCAAAACAAGGATTAGAAAATATGAACAGAAGTTATATCTGGCTGTTTAGCTGGCTGGGGATATAATAGCAATTTGAGGCTTACATACTTATTGTACACACATGACCTTTACAATGCTATGGTAAACTCAATATCACAGTTGCTTATTAGTACACTAATAAGCAGGGAGGTAGAAATCTTCTAATATGAATGAATGTGTATAGTTTCAATATTCAGGGTATTAAGAGAGCTTTTATTCTAGTCTCTGGAAATACAGCTTTCCACATCTTAAGTAAATTTTATTTCTAACTCTACTAATAGCAAGGATAACTTTTATAAAACAAACTAAACAAACTTAAGTTGCTTTAACTCAACCCAGCTAGCCTGGCCACACACACACATACACACACACACACACACACACACACAAATCAAACTCTGATACTTCACTACTTTCAGTGGGTCTGAAACCATAATTGATTTCTGCAAAAACTATTGTTTGAATGCTGTACTACTCGTTTTATTACCGATTATTACACTGAAAAGAAAGCAAGAAATAAAAGAAAGGAAAAAGGGAAGGAAGGAAGAAACAAAGGGAACAGCTGATGATGTGTAAGCAAGCAAAGATATGCAGTCCCTTTCTTATGTTATTCATTTTTAAGCTTATCTGTAATTAACTGCTTGTGGAACATAACTGAATTGAATGTTTACTAGTTAATTCAAAACCATTTAATCTATATTGGAAATATTAAAATGCAATGGCTAATTGCTGGTTTTCATAACTGAAATAAACTAAAATATCAGCCCCATTGATTCTTTTTTTTAATGTGAGTAAAAACAGAAACACCAGCACAAGCATGTATATACATATAACCTCCTATATATCTCTGTGAGAAATTTATTTGGGGCTGTGCACAGTGGTTCACTCTAATCCCAGCACTTTGGGAGGCTGAGGCATGATATAGGAGGATCATTTGAGCCCACCAGTTAGAGACCAGCCTGTACAACACAATGGGACCCTATCTCTATGAGAGAGAGAGAGAGAGATGTACTTGGTGCTATCATGTTGCCCATTCTTAGATGCATCCCAAAGATGACTAACCAGCTAACTAAAGTGCACTTTATTATTTACACCAGAAAAGAATTAAAAACCTAAGATGATTTTAAAAATTCCTTTGGGATTATAGCCTTGCTCCATGCCAGCAGTTCATTCTGACTATAAAGTACAGAAAAGTTATCTGGGATTATAAGTCTTTAGTTATTTATTGTAACAACTTAAAAGGTTGAGGTAATTCTTAGCCAGATATTTAAATTCTCAGGAAAAAAGTAACTTAGTTACTTAGTGTTGCTATTTTTCAGTGACTAAAAGCTTTAGTCAAAGAATAACATCTAATAAGTTGCCTAGTCTGGGAAGCAAAACTTAAAAAATGAAATAATTTCAGAAGCTATGCATATACCATAAAAGTGACATGTTCATAAAAATCACAAAACTGTATATAATAATAAATGAGTGTCATCCCATTAAACTTCCATTCATGAATTACATAATGCATTATTTTATTTTGAGATGTAACCCCTTCATAAGCAGTTTAGTCAGTTGGTTTCCCACTGTAACATCTTGTCAGTGCAATGCAGATGCTCAGTGCCAACCCTTAAAAATATTAATACTCCTTTAATTGAATGAGTTTAGATACGTACAATTTCTAAATTACCTTTGGGTTTGCCCTGCCTAGATTATTGTGTCATTTACAGAAACTATCATTTCTCTACTAAAATCTAATAGTATACACTTTCCAGAATCTTGCTGAGATTACTCACCCAGGACTGACAAATTGAGTGGCATCTAATGTTAACGTATTTCTTCAAGAGAAATGATAACCAAAATATTATTTGAGACTACTGTTTTCTATGCACTGCTGTCTCTCAATTTCCTCTCACTTTCCTGTTTGTCTCTCAATTCTCTACTCCACTACCTCAGGATTCTTAATCTCCCACAAAAAGAGCAATCTCACTTTTAGCTGTGCTTTGGATTATTTTATTTAATTTTAGGGAGTCATCACTCCTCACAGTACTTTTCCCCCTTTTGCTAACCTCTATTCTAAACTCACTCCATTGCATTTTTAGCACTCACAATGAATTACATAAGCAGAGAATGATTCCTTTACCTTCTTGCCTTGATTCCTGGAAACCTGGCCAAAAGAAGTAAGACACTGTCTTTTAAATCTCACGCACTCCTTGCCAGAAGTGGCTTACTTCTGGTTCCACTTCATTACTTCTCTTTTCGGTTTTTCCTCTGTTGAAACTGTTAAATATGGTTTTGACATTCTCTTTGCATTCCTGTGTTTTATTAATCCATATTCGCTGCCTATTTTAGCACCTGGCTTCCAGTCTCCCTAAATTACTTTGTACAGTATGGGCACTTCAACAATCATATTGATGACAAATCTAATCCACTAATTTAAAAGATGTTTTTAACCTTTCTTACTCTAGAACAAAGGTAGGAAAACAACACATATTTAGGATTATATTTCTTCTGCCAATTTTCTGAAACAATTCGGCCTCCCAGAATATTTACTATTCTCTCAGCATGTCTTGGAATTTCACACCTGTGTGCCTTTGTTTATGCTATTTTCTTGATGTGAAATATACTTCCTGTGATAGAACCACTTAATTCAAATGTGACTATAGTTCTTTTTCTTGTTGTTGTTGAGACAAAGTCTCGTTTTGTTACCCAGGCTGGAGCACAGTGGTGCGATCTCGGCTCATTGCAACCTCCCACTTCAAGGTTCAAGCGATTCTCCGGCCTCAGCCTCCCAAGTACAGGCATGTGCCATCAAGCCTGGCTAATTTTTGTGTGTTTTTAGTAGAGATGGGGTTGCGCCACATTGGTCAGGCTGGTCTTGAATTGGCCTCAAGTGATCCATTTGCCTTGACCTCCCAAAATGGTGGAATTACAGGTGTGAGCCACCACACCCAGCCCAAATGTGGCTATAAGTCTTTATCTTACCTTGTTGGCAATGCTGAAGTAGTGGGAGGTTTTTTAAGAGTAGTGGCAAAATAATTTTGTAGTTTTGAATCCCCAAATCAGTTCCTAGAAATTCATAATCCCTTAATTAATGTTTACTGAATTGAATGTATTTAAACTAACTTGAGTTAAATACATAAGGCAACACTCTAAGTAAAAAAAGATCATAGATCAGAACTTCTGTTTTCATTTCTCCTTGCTTGGATCTCCCTGAAATCCCAAGAAAGGAGATTCAATATAATTTAATCATAAAATATAAGAAATTCCAAATATTATTACGAATCACAAGTTAGTCAGTAGGCAGCCTTATATTGCTCTAACTGGCTCCCAGTCTTAATGTCATTACACATCCTTTATGTATACATTTTTATGGATAAAATTCTTTTGATAGTGAGTGATTTTATTGCATTTGTTATGTTCAGTGGCTATCAGATTGAAAACTATATTTTGGGGATCTAGTTTTCTTATCAACTGGCAATGATAAATAAACAGACTTTTTTTTTTCTGTTTCAAAATTCAAGTCTGCAGTTGAATACCAAAAAAAAAAAAAAAAAAAAAAATTCCAATTTTCTTTCAGAGAATTTCAAATCCTTTATATTTAGTGGATGACCCCATCAGTCTTTGCCAGAGTGAGAAGTTCTCACTCTGTGAGACAACTGTGAAAAACTGGGAAGTAATATGAGAAAATAGATATGGTATTCTGACCATTTTGTAGAAATATTTTAGAAAGATTTTTATGACTAAGAAATCGTAACAATCAGGGTAATACTTTCTTCAGTTGTCAAATTTGTCATCAGATCAAAGAAGTCCAAAAATTTATCCAGGGAGCAGAGGGATTTAATTCCATCAGGAATGATATAACACTAAGATTTATCATTGTAAAAGTAATACAAGTCATGTACAGAAAGAGAAAAACATATAGTGACTATACATAACAACTCATTAATGTGCAATCCTTATATGTTTTTCCCTTTCTATTTCTCCTAAAATGCTGATGGATTTCCTTAAACCCATTTCTTGTTTTGTCCCTGTAATTGCCAATGGCACATATATGAGGCAATTGGCCAAGATTAAAGGCAGAACAAAGTCACAGAAAACATGAGAACTAATTGACAATGATGAACACTGAGAATTTAGCCACATATCATTTGTGTGAGACTGTGATACGGTATTATTATATGATAAGAATTTTTCTAAAATATTATCTAAAAGCACATAGTTATTTGATGTTGGAATCAGAACTAGTATTTATATTTTTACTATTATTCTTTCATCTTGTTCTATTCAACAGACTACCAACAATAAAATTAAAATTAATGGTAAGTATTACACCAAGTAAACTATTATAATATTTTGTGTAGAAATTATCAAGGATTTCTACAATTAAGAATTTCTATAATAATTAGATATCATATATGTTGTAGCAATAAAATTTTTACCAATAAGTTCAACTGATTATATGTATTAACAATTTGAGTGGAAAAATGTCCAAATTATTCCTTGGAAAGACATATTTTCCTCAATTATCAGTAAGTTTTTTTTTTATTTTGTATTCTCATCATTTTATCTTAATTAAATTTGATTACTTCAAGTTGTACCATTAAAAAAGATGGAAAATTGGTCTGTTTGCAAATGCCAGTTGACAAACCACTAAGTACCAATCTTCTAAATATGGTATTAAATGAATCATGATTATTGAAACTGAGTTTTGCTTGTCATTGCTAAATGTCAGGGAAAAAGATTTTCACCATCTCATTTGTCCAATGTCCCTTGCCAATGATTATTTAACCTTTGAATGCACTAGATTGTAATACCAAGAAACATTTAATAATATTTAGAATGAAAAATGTATTTACTGTGGTAACTCCCAAATTAAAAACTCAATTGTAGATTAAATGGTCACCTGTGAGTACTGTACCATGACTGGAACCATTAATACATGAATCATTCAGAAACAGTGTTATAAATAATAGTTTATCTCAGTTTTTCAAAATTCATATTTAATCCCTAAGTAATATGGAATAATACACTAAAATACTTGTATGCATTTAAGAGAAATTGAAGTATAAATGTTAATTGGCTGTGATTTTCTGCCTGAGTGAAAGCAAGCTTCATTGTAGAAAAATGAAAAGTTAGATGGATACTCCCTGGAGCTTCTATACATGGATATTGGCAAGAGCTGTAGAGGTTTATGTCATCTGTTTTAATGTATATAGTTTAATTACCAAACATATATCTTTTGCTTTATCTTCTTGAAAGTGTTTCACTTTTTATTTGTAAAGTAATTAGTGGTGACTTAATACAATGATGTAAGTAAATATAAATAAAATTAATAAAGGAAATAAAAGGAATGATAGAATCAAATAAAAAACAGGGATAAAAAACAATATTACAGAGAAGGAAGTAGTTACATTTATCTACAAGCGAATGGGTAAGAATTAGAAAAGAGGAAAAATGGAAGTCATCTAAAAGTATCTTCTGGATGGAGTGGCTTGCAAGATGGCCAAATAGGAACAGCTTCTGTCTGCAGATCAATGCAGAAGTCAGGTGATCTCTGCATTTCCAACTGAGGTACCTGGCTCATCTCATTGGGACTGGTTAGACCGTGGGTGCAGCCCATGGAGGGTGAGCCGAAGCAGGGTGGGGTTTCACCTCCACTGGGAAGCACAAGGGGTCAGGGAACTCTCCTCTAGCCAAGGGAAGCCTTGAGGGACTGTGCCATGAGGAATGGTGCATTCTGGCCCAGATGCTATGATTTCTCAAGATCTTTGCAACCCTCAGACGAGGGAATTCCCTTGGGTGCCTACACCACCAGGGTCCTGGGTTTTAAGCACAAAACTTGGGCACCGAGCTAGCTGCAGGAGTTCTTGTTTTGTTTTGTTTTGTTTTGTTTTTTTCATACCCCAGTGGTGCCTGGAACCCCAGCAAGACAGAATCGTTCACTCCCCTGGAAAGGCAGCTGAAGCAGGGAGCCAAGTGGTCTAGCTCAGTGGATCTGAGCCCTACAGAGCCCAGCAAGCTAAGATCCACTGGCTTGAAATTCTCGCTGCCAGCACAGCAGGCTGAAGTGGACCTGGGATGCTGGAGCTTGGTTGGGGGAGGGGCGTCCACCATTACTGAGGCTTGAGTAAGCTGTTTTCCCCTCACGCTGTAAACAAAGCCTCCAGGAAGTTCAAACTGGGCAGAGCCCACCACAGCTCTGCAAAGCCATTGTAGCCAGACTGCCTCTCTAGATTCCTCCTCTCTGGGCAGGGCATCTCTGAAAGAAAGACAGCAGCCCCAGTCAGGGGCTTAAAGAGAAAACTGCCATCTCTCTGAGACAGAGCACCTGGGGGAAGTAGTGGCTGTGTGTGCTGCTTCAGCAGACTTAAATGTTACTGCCTGCCAGTTCTGAAAAGCAGTAGATATCCCAGCATGGTGCTATAGCTCTGCTAAGGGACAGACTGCCTCCTTGGGTGGGTCCCTGACCCCTGTGCCTCCTGCGGGGAGACACCTCCCAGCAGGGGTCGACAGACAACTCATACGGGAGAGCTCCGGCTGGCATCCTGCGGGTGCCCCTCTGGGATGAAGCTTCCAGAGGAAGGAACAGAAAGCAATCTTTTCTCTTCTGCAGCCTCCCCTGGTGGTACCCAGGCAAACAGGGTCTGGAGTGGACCTCCAGCAAACGCCAGCAGACCTGCAGCAGAGGGAGCTGACTGTTAGAAGGAAAATTAACAAACAGAAAAGAATAGCATCAACATCAACAAAAAGGACATCCACACAGAAACCCCATCCAAAGGTCACCAACATCAAAGACCAAAGGTATATAAATCCACAAAGATGAGGAAAAACCAGTGCAAAAAGCCTAAAAATTCCAAAATCCCGAATGCCATTTCTCCTCCAAAATATCATAACTCCTCACCAGCAAGGGAACAAAACTGGACAAAGAATAAGTTTGATGAATTAACAAAAGTAGGCTTCAGAAGGTGGGTAATAACAAACTTCTCTGAGCTAAAGGAGCATGTTCTAACCCAACGCAAGGAAGCTAAGAACCTTGAAAAAAAGGTTAGAGGAATTGCTAACTAGATAATCAGTTAAGATAAGAACATAATTGACCCGATGGAGCTGAAAAACACAGTATGAGAACTTTGTGAAGCATACACAAGTATCAAAAGCTGAATCGATCAAGCAGAAGAAAGTATATCAGAGATTGAAGATCAACTTACTCAAATGAGGTATGAAGACAAGATCAGAGAAAAAAGAATGAAAAGGAATGAACAAAGCCTCCAAGCAATGTGGGACTATGTGAAAAGACCAAACCTACGATTGATTGCTGTACCTGAAAGTGATGGGGAGAATGGAACCAAGTTTGAAAAGACACTTCAAGATATTATCCAGGAGAACTTCTCCAACCTAGCAAGACAGGCCAACGTTCAGATTCAGGAAGTACAGAGAACACCACTAAGATACTCCTTAAGAAGAGCAACCCCAATACACATAATCATCAGATGCTCCAAGGTGGAAACAAAGGAAAAAATGTTAAGGGCAGGCAGAGAGAAACATCAAGTTACTACCATGAGAAACCCTTTAGACTAAAAGCAGATCTCTCTGCAGAAACCCTATAAGCCAGAAGAGAGTGGGGGCCAACATTCACCATTCCTAAAGAAAAGAATTTTCAACCCAGAATTTCATATCCAGCCAAACTAAGCTTCTTAAGAGGAGGAGAAATAAAATCCTTTCCAGACAAGCAAACACTGAGGGATTTTGTCACCACCAGGTCTGTCTTACAAGAACTCCTGAAGGCAGCAATAAATATAGATAAGAAAAACCGATACCAGCCACAGCAAAAGCACACCAAAATATAAAGACCAATAATACTATGAAGAAATTGCTTCAACTAATGTGCAAAATAACTAGCTAACCTAATGATGACAGGATCAAATTCACATACAACAATATTAACCTTAAATGTAAATGGGCTAAATGCCCCAACTAAAATACACAGATTACAAATTGGATAAAGAGTCAAGACTCATTGATATGCTGTATTCAGGAGACCCATCTCACATGCAAAGACAAACATAGGCTCAAAATAAAGGGATGGAGGAATATTTACCAAGCAAACGGACAGGAAAAAAAAAAAAAAAAAAAAAAGCGGGGTTTGAAATCCTAGTCTCTGATAAAACGGACTTTAAACCAACAAAGATCAAAAGAGACAAATAAGGCATTACATAATGGTAAAGGGATCAATTCAACAGGAAGAACTAACTATCCTAAATGTATATGCACCCACTACAGGAGCACCCAGATTCATCAAGCAAGTTTTTAGAGACTACAAAGAGACTTAGACTACTACACAATAATAGTGGAGACTTTAACACCTCACTGTCAATATTAGACAGATCAACAAAACAGAAAATTAACAAGGTTATTCAGGACTCCAACTCAGCTTTGGACCAAGTGGACCTACTAGACATCTACAGAACTCTCCACCCCAAATCAACAGAATATAGATTCTTCTCAGGACCACATCACACTTATTCTCAAATTGACCACATAATTGGAGGTAAAACACTCCTCAGCAAATACAAAATAATGGAAATCATAACAAACATTCTCTCAGACCAAAGTGCAATCAAATTAAAACTCAAGATTAAGAAACTCCTTCAAAACTGCACAACTACATGGAAACTGAACAAACTGCTCCTGAATGACTACTGGGTAAATAATGAAATTAAGGTAGGAATAAATAAGTTCTTTAAAGCCAATGAGAACAAAGACACAACATACCAGAATCTCTGGGACAGAGCTAAAGCAGTGTTTAGAGGTAAATTTATAGCACTAAATGTCCACAGGAGAAAGAGGGAAAGATGTAAACGATCTAAGATGAAAATAACCATACAGCCCAAAGTAACATCACAATTAAAAGAACAAGAGCAAACAAATTCAAAAGTTGGCAGAAGACAAGAAATAACTAAGATCAGAGCAGAACTGAAGGAGACAGAGGTATGAAAACGCCTTCAAAAAATCAGTGAATCCAGGAGCTGTTTTTTAAAAAAAGATTAACAAAATAGATAGACTGATAACCAGACTAATAAAGAAGAAAAGATGGAAGAATCAGATAGACACAATAAAAAATGATAAAGGGGATATCACCACTGATTCCTCAGAAATATAAACTGCCATCAGAGAATACTGTAAATACCTCTATGCAAATAAACTGGAAAATCTAAAAGACATGGATAAATTTCTGGACACATACACCCTCCCAAGACTAAACCAGGAAGAAGTCGAATCCCTGAATAGACCAATAACAAATTCTGAATTTGAGGCAGTAATTAATAGCTTAGCAACCAAAAAAAGCCCAGGACCAGGTGGATTCAGAGCTGAATTCTATGAGAGGTACAAAGAGGAGCTGGTACCATTCCTTCTAAAAGTATTCCAAACAATAGAAAAAGAGGGACTCCTACCTAATTCATTTTTTGAGGTTAGCGTTATCCTGATAGCAAAACCTGGCAGAGACACAGCAAAAAAAGAAAATTTCAGGCCAATGTCTCCGATGAACATCGATGGGAAAATCCTCAAAAAAATACTGGCAAACTGAATCCAGCAGCACATCAAAAGGCTCATCCACCACGATCAAGTTGACTTCATCCCTGCAATGCAAGACTGGTTCAACATAGACAAAACAATAAATATAATCCATCACATAAACAGAACCAATGACAAAAACCACATGATTATCTCAACAGATGCAGGAAAGGCCTTCCGCAAAATATAACACCCCTTCATGGTAAAAACTCTCAAGAAACTAGGTATTGATGGAATGTATCCCAAAATAGTAAGAGCTATTTATGACAAACCCACAGCCAATATCATACTGAATGGACAAAAGCTTGAAGCATTCCCTTAGATCCCTTCATCTAAAGCTAGTTGAGGCATTTGTGATGTGGTTCTTAACAATGCAAAATGTTGGTATTTTCAGGGGCAGCTTTGCCCTTATTGAATTTTCATGAGAAAGACCTGGGTCAGCTCAGTTTCTCTTGTCCCAGCTGTGTAAACAAATACCTGGGTCAACCCTAACTGGTGCCCTCTGTGAGCCTGCAGCCCCCTCCACTGAATCTCCAAGACTTCACTGTGCCCTGAGGTTCCTCCTTCAGGCTGGATACCTCAGCAGGATGGGCACACCCCAGCTTTATTCTACACCCAGTTATAAGGCATCATCTACCATGTGCCAGGTGCCATGCTAGTCTCTGGCTGTGGCCACTGGCTGTTTATCTGATCAGGGTGGACAACCACTTTGGATGATTCAGGCCTCCAAGTGCAATGCATTTTGGGACTGATTCCGACACAAGAAAAGGATGCCCTCTCTCACCACTTCTGTTCAACATAGTATTGGAAGTTCTGGCCAGGGCAATCAGGCAAGAGAAAGAAATAAAGGGTATTCAAATAGAAAGAGAGGAAGTCAAACTGTCTCTGTTTTCAGATGACATGACTGTATACATAGAAAACCCCATTGTCTCAGCCCAAAATCTCCTTAAACTGATAAACAACTTCAGCAAAGTCTCAGGACATAAAATCAATGTGCAAAAATTACAAGCATTCCTATACACCAATAATAGACAAACAGAGAGCCAAATCATGAGTGAACTCCCATTCACAATTGCTACAAAGAGATAAAATACCTAGGAATCCAACTTACAAGGAATGTGAAGGATCTCTTCTAGGAGAACTACAAACCACTGCTTAAGGAACTAAGAGAGGACACAAACAAAGGAAAAAACATTCCATTCTCATGGATAGGAAGAATCAATATCATGAAAATGGCCATACTGCCCAAGGTAATTTATAGATTCAGTGCTATCCCCATCAAGCTACCATTGACTTTCTTCACAGAATTAGAAAAAAACTCCTTTAAATTTTATATGGAACCAAAAAAGGAGCCTGTATAGCCAATACAAACCTAAGCAAAAAGAACAAAGCTGGAGGCATCATGCTACTTGACTTCAAACTATACTACAAGGCTACAGTAACCAAAACAGCATGGTACTGGTACCAAAACAGATATATAGACCAATGGAACAGAACAGAGGCCTCAGAAATAATGCTACACATCTACAACCATTTGATCTTTGACAAACCTGACAAAAACAAGTGATGGGGAAAAGATTCTCTATTTAACAAATGGTGTTGGGAAAGCTAGCTAGCCATATGCAGAAAACTGAAACAGAACCCCTTCCTTACACCTTATGCAAAAATTTACTCAGGATTGATTAAAGACTTACACGTAAGACCTAAAGCCATAAAAACTCTAGAAGAAAACCTAGGCAATACTATTCAGGACATAAGCATAGGCAAAGACTTCATGACTAAAACTCCAAAAGCAATGGCAACAAAAGCCAAAATTGACAAATGGGATCTAATTAAACCAAAGAGCTTCTGCACAGCAAAGGAAACTATCATCAGAGTGATCAGGCAACCTACAGAATGGGAGAAAAGTTTTGCAGTCTATCCATCTGACAAAGGGCTAATATCCAGAATCTAAAAGGAACTTAAACAAATTTACAAGAAAAAAACAAACAACCCCATCAAAAAGTGGGCAAGGGATATAAGCAGACACTTCTCAAAAGAAGACATTTATGGAGCCAACAAACATATGAAAAAAAGCTCAACATCACTGGTCATTAGAGAAATGCAAATCAAAACCACAATGAGATACCATCTCATGCCAGTTAGAATGGCGATCATTAAAAACGTCAGGAAACAACAGATGCTGGAGAGGATGTGGAGAAATAGGAATGCTTTTACACTGTTGGTGGGAGTGTAAATTAGTTCAACCATTGTGGAAGACAGTGTGGCGATTCCTCACGGATCTAGAACCAGAAATACTATTTGCCAGCAATCTTATTACTGGGTACATACCCTAAGGTTTATAAATCATTCTACTATAAAGACCCATCACATGTATATTTATTGCAGCACAATAGGAAAGACTTGGAACTAACCCAAATGCCCATCGATGACAAACTGGATAAATAAAATGTGGCACATATACACCATGGAATACTATGCAGCCATAAAAAGCATGATTTCATGTCCTTGGCAGGGACATGGATGAAGTTGGAAATCATCATTCTCAGCAAGCTAATGCAGGAACAGAAAACCAAACACCGCATGTTCTCACTTGTAAGTGCGAGTTGAACAGTGAGAACACATGGACACAGGGAGGGCAACATCACACAATGGGGCCTGTTGGGGAGTTGGGGGCTAGGGGAGGGATAACATTAGGAGAAATATCTAATGTAAATGACGGGTTGATGGGTGCAGTGAACCACAATGACACGTGCATATCTATGTAACAAACCTGCACGTTCTGCACATGTATCCCAGAACTTAAAGTATTAAAAAAAAATCTTCTGGCACATTGTAAAGGTGATTGCTATTGGTGGAACTAACCAAGTTTAATGCATAAAACAATAGACTCTGGTGATATGGTAGTTGTATATCTTCGTTATGGAAAATGTCTTTAAGACTGACCCTACACTGAGATGTAAAACAATGTATTAGTCATATCTGTGATCTTTTCTAGTGCATTGTACAAAAGAAGTAGGAGAAATGTGCTGCTGGTTATGAAAAATTGGACTAAATGATTCCACTCTTTTTTTCAAAAGGGAAATAATATTAACTATACAATTTATTATATTGTCCTCCTATATGCAGGGCATTGCTCATGATAATTGGATGAAATAGAATATTAAAATCATCATTGTCTTTAAGAATTATCAGGGATATTTAGGTAAAATATAAATATGATTCAGTGCTGCAGGCAGATAGCAAACATGCCCTCTGTATTCATGCACTTTGCAGTGGTACCTGCAGCTTCACCCATCAAGAAATGGAGTTTATTTTTCTCTCTCTGGAAGTTTGGCTCAGTTTGTGAATAGCCTGTTCTCTTGAGACCTTTCTCAGTTCCATTTAAACATCAAGCCAAGGTTAGTTTGTTGCAGGTTGAGATATTTTTATGGAGAAAAGCAGAGTAAGCATTTTGTCTCAGCCAAGCCTTAGAGATGGGAGAGTCCAGCCAAAATCAGCAAACTGATTCACAGTTGAAAACATATTCATGAGCAATTCTAGTTGAAACCGGTTGAACTTGGACCATAAGGTAACTGTCCAGTTGACCCACAACATCATGAGCTGGTTGTAAGGAATGTAATGAATGGCTGGTTTTCTAGGCTACTAAGTTTTAGTAGTGATTTTTAATGCAGCAAATGCTAACAGATAAAATGATAGTGAGGGTGTTTAGGACTTACCAGATTCCTTCTCTAAAAAGGTTTTGCTTAACTGGGTTTAATATTAAACTAAAGCCAGGTGTGGTGGCTCACACCTGTAATCCTGGCACTTTGGGAGGCCGAGCCAAGCAGTCACTTGAGCTCAAGAGTTCGAGACCAGACTGGGCAGCATAGTGACAATCTGCTTCTACAAGAAAATAAAAAAAAATAAAATTAGTCATGCGTGTGGTGTATGCCTGTAGTCCCAGCTACTTGGGGGGCTGAGGCAGGAAAATTGCTTGAATCTGGGAGGCAGAAGTTGCAGTGAAGTGAGCCGAGATCATGCCACTGCACTTCAGCCTGGGCAACAGAGTGAGACTGTGCAAAAAAAAAAAAAAAAATTAAACTAAGTTGTTTGCAGTCAAAATTGTATTTGCAGAATGAAAATAATTTTCCATTCTTAAAAAACTAGCAAAAAAACACAAATATTTCATATATTAGTGTTTTGCCTTGTACTTGGTTGAGCATTTAGTAAAATAAAATATGATAGGTTATCGGATCAGGGAATAAGCATGGTTTCAGAAGATAATCCTTCTTTTTATTATACGACTTCTAAAAGATTTCAGTCAACAGCTATAAGAACTCAAGACAATCAAAACAAACAAAACAAAATTAATATTAAACTCTGCACTCTGATGCACATAGCATTCCTTGCTAATTACTTAGCATAATCTTTCACAAGCAAGGATACACATTTTAAAGATTAAGTCTCCAAATCATACCAGAAGGCTTAAAAATACCAGGTTAGTCCACTTTAGCAGAAACAGAAATCAAAGAATCATTTTTGTTTTATTCATTTTCTGGCCTTGGAGAATTCCCAGTGTTTTCTGAAATAAATGATGCCGGCGATCGTACAATACGGGAGTACAACCCCTCCTTACCTTCTGTCTTGGTCATTATCACAACAGCTCTGTGATATTCACTTCATGCTTTGCTTCATATCAAAGGCCTCAAAGAAGATTGTAGGTCAGGAAGCCAGAAGGTGTTATTGTTGAGTTCTCACAAACTTCTAAGGAGAATTGTTACTGCCATATTTTGTAACTTTTAAAATACATACATTTTGTTGGTTAAATATGAGTTAAATTAAGTAAATGACAACATTTCATATAATAGAAGGTCATGGTATTAAAAGTGTATTTTGAATAATATTTAATGAAATGAAATTAGAATAAGAAGGATATTGAATTATACATAGTATAATTATATATAGTATAATTCAATATGGGTAAAATATCTCTATATATACATTTATAGGTACATCCAGAGATACCCTTGTAATGTGAACATATTCCTCACAAAAAACTGAAAATATTTTAAAACATTAAAAGACATTATTTTTTCATGTTGGGATCATAAGTGATCAAAAAATACTTTCACCTATACTCTTACATTTTATAATTTCCTTAAACTCAACTGAAAAGAAAGCTGCCCATTATTAAAAACATTAGAGTTGGGTAAAACATGGAACTTTATATTCTCCTGACAGTCTCTCCTCTTTCCTTAAGCTTGCATATGAGTACATTGTTTGCTCTCTCTATTAATATATATTACTGACCTGCCTTTCTTCCTGCTCTTTACTTAATGTTTTCTTTACTTTATCCTTCCAAATTCCACTTCTCTTTCAAGATTCATCCTAGTCACTGTTATTTCCTTGTATGTATTTATTGTCAGTCTGCTTGTCCTTCTTCTAGGTGGAACTAAGTATATCCAGGCACCCATATCAAGTGGTTTATTATACTCATCAAATTGTACTGAAAATGGTTGCTAATGTTTCTGTCCCTACCAATAAACTGTAAGCATCTCAGAAGAAGAAATCAGGTGAGTCACATTTACATAATCAAAACCCAGTATAATGCCATGGTCATAATATCTATTCAAATAATAATAATAGTATTATTCATTCTTTCATGTATTCAGCTACTCAACAAGTTTTGTTTGAATTATGTAGTATCCGGTATCAATACCAGAGCTAGATAAAGGTGATATAAAAAAAGTAGGTAATTTCTACACAACCTCTACTGTAACACAGTTTGAGCTGGAAATGAATTTGAAAAAAATATATAATTGGAAATGATGGTAGCTTTCTTGGGAATACTTCTGAATCAACATAGAAACTTAACAGAGGTTTTGATATATTTCAGAAAAAAAATTCACTATATGTTATGTGAAGTTTATATTTAAACTATTATACAGGGTGAATTCTAACCTTTTGGATGATGTAAAGCTGAAGCATTCAACGCTGACTTGCGAAGGTTTTGCCTGGAGCTAAAGATTGTGGGGATAAGAACACAGTTGGGAAATATCTAGATCTAATCTTTGAAGTTTGTCCACCATAAAAATAAATATATATATAGTTATAGATTTTTTGTGAAATTTTTGACTCATGCTGAAAAAAATGCCTGTCACTGCTTGGCAGTCCTGTTCTGCAAGTAAGCAATAGTCCTTAAGGAAAAGCGGCATTTTGAGTTAAACACAATTCCTATATCCAACGACAAGCCCTCAGTGTCCAGAAGCAATGATAAGTGATAGAACCAATAACTTCTTGATATCCTGGAAACTTTTCTCATGTTTGTAAATCCAATCTTCTGGAATGTATTTGTTGGTGATGGGGAGCAAACAAAACAAAACAACAACATGGAGAAATCTCAGGAAGGTATACATCTCCTGAATTGCAGCTATGCAGGAGAATGCATGTACCATATCCAGAGTGCAACAATCATATTATCATGTTCAATGTAGTAAATGGTACTCTCTATACTTGTACAATTGCAGTGAATCTACCAGCCCAGTCAATTTCTCTTTTTCTGCCGTTTTCTGTCTATACTGTTGCCAAACAGGCATTTTTTTTTTCAGTTATTGTAGTGAGCTGTGCTCCTTCTCTACCACGATGTCTTTGCATATGCCCTTTCCTGTATTTAGAATGTTTATCTCCTCTGAATTTTCATCAAGTTAGTTTTTATTCATCCATCAGGTGTTGATTAAAATAATATTTCCTAAAGAAAAATTTCATCAAGGCTATGTGTAACTGTAACCACCTTTCCACGGTTTCTATGAGATCAACTTTTTTTGATTCCTCATACAAGTGAGATCATACAGTATTTGTCTTTCTTTACCTGGCTTATTTCACTTAGCATAATGTCCTCCAATACCATTCATGTCGTAAATGACAGAATTTTTTTCTTTTTTAAGGCTGATAGTATCCCATTATGCATATGTATGACATTTTCTTTATCCATTCATTCATTGATGGACACTTAGTTTGCTTTCTTATCTTGGTGATTGTGAATAAATACTTTATTGTATTTTTCAAAATTACTAAAATAATACATTTTTATTGTTTTCCTCACAAAAAAGGAAAATCATGAGTTGACTAATATGTTAACAAGTCTGTCTTTCCATGATGTATACATAGATCAAAACATTACATTATGCTCCATACCTACATAATTATTGTCAATTAAAAATAAAGTTTTAAAAATGCTCATTGAAGTTATCAACAAATAATTGCAGTTACTCCATGTGTGTAAGGAATGAAGGCTTTCTTACAAGTGCATCCTATGTTTCTAATTCAGATCATAAGGAATGTCTTTAAAGTAAGGAATCCCTCATGGATTTGTAGAAAACCCAGAGCTACACGAACCATTGTTGTTTGTTAAGGGAGAAAGAAGTTTGAATGAACTGAAGGAGAGTAGCCTGTATGTATATAAGCCAACTGCAGCAGTATTATAATCAAGTATAACTAAATTAGTAAGTTCACATTTAACAAAACATTAGCATTCCAGTAAGAAAAAGTGAATTGATTAGCTTTAGTCATGATTAGAATTTCTGTTTTAGTAATGTATAATGTATTTGCCATCATTAGGGTCATATTTTGGTGGTATACATATATCTTACAGTTTTTACTCTAGTTCAAGTTGTACATTTTCACACTTAAATGTGAAATTGATGAATACAGGGACAGAGATACTTTTCATCTACTAGAAGTTTGAAAAAATAAATCAATAGCTCTGGTAGTGGAACGCTTCTGATGTAATGCATGCTTTGGACATCCATTTCCAATTCTGTAAATCTGTTTCTTCCCCCTGAGACTTCTGGTCCCTTTCCTTGTGGTAATAACTAGGGTCTTATTTATAAAAGATCCACAGTGTATACTTATAAAACTCATCCAGCAGTTTCAACTCTGTGATTAGTCCACCACAAATATGCAGTTCTGGAGTATCAAATAGTCAAACATAAGCATATATTTAGGACATCATCATAGCAGCTGATAATTTACATCTGACGAATATTAGGTTTATTATCGAAATTTTTGGACATGTTTAGACTTATTTTAAGGTTATTATTTTCTTTCACGTATGTTTAATGGGAGACAATGTAATATGTTTAATGCTTAGGACTTTTGAATTCCTTTTTATAGACTTGCAAATATGCCAAGTAATGTTATGTTCCCTGTACTCATTCTCACATTATTTCTTCCTTGTATAATGCCTTTCCTCACGTGTGCTCTCACTGAAATCTAATAATCTTTAAAGATGAAGTTAATTCCTTCCTCCAGGAATTTCTGATTCCTACTCAATAGGTAAGAAGTTTTGTATGCCAAAAGCCTTTTATTGTTTAAAATATTTATTTTGAGAATGAAAACTTAAAAGGATAAATTTTATTTTGTGTAATAAGGATTAGTACATATATCTGAACACGTTTGTAAGATTACAGAAACAACATTTCTATTTCAAAATCAACTGTACACTTTTCTGAGAGAGAGCTTAGAACCCACATTCTATATCTGATTAAGTTCAGGTTTACATAATTTAACTTTTAGGACTTCAACAGCCAAAAAGTTGGTGGAGTCAGAAATAGCAACGATTTTTCCTGTCTTTTGATTTTGTATTCTTTACCAAACTGTCTTGCACAGTAATTAGCATATAGTTAATATTCAATATATTATTATTGAATTTAAATATTTAAAAATTTTGTATAACTCAAGATAATTCATAAATAATCTTGAGAAAATACATCGAAATGTAGTTTTACTTTCTATCAATATGCACCCATCAAGTTAGCATTGGGTTGTCCTGTAATCTGCAGACTCAATTTTTCACTCAGGTTCATGTCTTTGTTCCATTTGCACATATCTGAACACACACAACCTGGTGGACACTCTGTGCTGGGTAGACACTACTACAATGAAACATGAATAAAACATATACTCTGTTCTGTTGGCAAGAGCTTTCTATCCTCTTGTGTGAGTAGCACAGACATTAAAAACTATATATTAATTCCTGCTAAATATAGTACTGCGATCTCACTAGTTAGTATTATTTTAATTCTATTAAGAGGCATCATTGAGGTTTCATTACAACAGGATCCTATAATTCTCTCAGGAAATAGGATCTCTGCTTCAGTGGAGCTTTAATTTTAGTGAATACCATGTAACACATGACCCAACCCTTTGTGCAAATGTCTTCATTCAAATATTGACTTGGCATAGGACAAACTTCTGAATAATGACTTACAGTGGAATTCCAGTTATGTAAGTTTAATAGATTATAGAGAACATAGTAGACTTTTTCTTAGGAAATTTAATTTTGTTATTTTCAAATAGAATAAGTGTTCTAGAATATTAATCCCAAGACAGAAAAAGATAGCATCATCAACTTGTCTTCAGTCATTTGTTTTAAATGCAATTTTGCCCTGTTTTATGAGAACAGGTATTATTGTATTGCTTATTGACATTTCCCAGGAATTACTATTTCATATCTATTGTTGCCTATCTTCTAGAGAGAAAAAGAACTAGAATCTTATGTATATCACCATAATTCATCAGATAAACACTTATAAAAGAAATATGTATCATATCAATACTGATTTCTCTCTCTTCTCTAGACACACACACACACACACACACACACACACACACACACACACACACACAAAGTCACTAACTAAACTTTATTTTGGAAAACCTAAAGAATCCAACATTTCTACTTTAATTGAACCAAAACATCTTCTCCTAGCCAAAGAGTTGAGTAACTTTCAGATAGTATGTTATAGTATGTTACACAAAATTTATGAGAAGAAATTCTTGGAAATCTCATAGTAACCCATGTAATCCTTCCCAGACCACTTTTAGTGTGTAAACCAAAAGTTAAGAACTGTCCATCTTAAGGTATATTTCTATACACAGTAAACTTTATTCGCATTGAAAATCAAAATATTCAACATGAAAATCCATATTTCAAAATTCCATTGGCAAATCAGAAAACATGACTACAATGGGTGCATGTTTTTGCAATGTAACAACTGCTTCCCTTGAGAAAAGAAGTTATTTTTCCAGTTTCTTCTCACAACTATCGACGGGGTTGATTCTGAGACCAAGAGATAAATACCATGGTTCTCTCTTACATCTGGATGGATTCATTCATTTATGTATTTTCTCTGACCCTTTAGGCATTTGAGGTATGGCCATTATCTTGGAAAGTTTTAGGATGTCACCAAAGACTCTAGAAAATAGAATATCTTTCCATCACATTTTTCCCATATTCTACTGCTTTTTTCTTTTTAGATAGACTGCCTACCACTTTTCTTGAAATTTTCTAGGTTTACTTATATTATTACCATTTTTTGAACTTCTATTTTTATTCTGTAGACAAGATTCCAAAAATTATCATGGATTTTTTCCAGAGTCTTATGATTTCACATGTAGCTTTAACAATATCAGAAACTTAGGTTCCTAAGCATTTTCTTTTACTGCCAAGGGTTCTATGTTTTAAATATATTTCTCTGATTTCATTCTTATTTTCTTTAAATATGATGAATAGAAAATCCTGTTTCTGAAGGTATTGAGATTTAGTTACTGTTTTGCCAAAGGGTTTTGATGATGAACAAGATTATTTAAGTCACATATTGCTGTGAAAGTCAGAGCAAGAACAAAATTTGCTAAATAAAGGTTTTCACTCTGTTTTGCCTCCAGGATTGTGTTGCACAGCATATAATACGTTGATACATTATCTGATAAAATAGCTACTTGCAATGATACAAATTAATAGAAGAGATTTATCATTTTTATCAAGTAATAGAAACAAGTACCCTCCTAGGAAATAGGACTTATCTCTGAATTAAAGCAATTAAAATCATGCCAGTGAACCTCACAACCTTAGCCTTGTGAGGTTATTTAAAATTGCTTCTGGTTATATGAAATACATTTTTAAGGAGTAACATAGAGGGATGGGAGTACTTAAGGATATAAAGACTCCATGGTAAACATCATTTTGAATCCCTTGTAAAGTATATGTCACATCAAACTTAATCCTGTTATTCACTTTTGATGTAAGAGTTATACTTCCACTATTGTGGCTTTCTGAATTTGGGGTTTTTGGTATTCCAAGAATAATGGGAAACTTCTTTTGTTTCATGGTTTATTATTGATATATAGTTCTCTTTTAAATGCATGGATCCATTTTAATGTATAAGGTATATATACAGGTTGCCTTTACATACTTAGGAATGTATAATTATACAAATTTTTAGAAGCACATTATTGACACATTTCACAAAAAAAATTTACAACTTGTCCAGTGACTAAGGACGTCATGCAATTATTCCAGTTATCCTGTTGGCATTCTGAACTATAAACATATTGTTCAAAATATTTAGATTAGGAAATACGGTTTAAAACATCAAGAAAATGGGCATTCTTGGTTCTATTTTTCATAAAGATATTAGAATAATATATTCACTAAATTATAGAGATAAAAGTAACATTAAAGTCACTATATAATTTTAACATAAATGTTTTACACCCATAGTAGTACAAAATTTCTTCATATCATAGGGCAAATGTCATTGGTCTCAATTAACCAGATATAGTTGACCCCGAACAATAATGGTTTGAACTGTGCCGGTCCACTTACACAGTCATGGTTTTTTAGCCAAAAGCCATCCCCAAATACAGTATTTGTGGGATGCAAACCTACATTTACAGAGGGCCACCTTTCCTCCATGCAGTCTCCTAAGGCTGATGCAGAATTTGAGTATGTGCAAAGTTAGGTATACATGGGGGATGAGTATACATGTGCAGATTTGAGTATGTGTGGGGGATCTTTGAACCAACCCCAAGTGTATACCAATAGATAACTATAATACTATTTATACTCTTTATTTGTATTGTTATGACCAACTATTTTGGAGAAATAACTTCCATTACATAATATTGGAAATAGGTTTTTTTTGGAACTGACACCAGCATAGAACTGGAAACCATGTTAAATGAATAATTGTATAGCATATCCCACTCCTTGGATTCCTACCAAGAGGTCTTTGAAAAGGTAAATATGGCCAAGAGGTAAAGTTAGAAACACATTTTTAAAAACCAGTTTCTTGAGTTGATATTAAATGGTAGAGAATGTAAACTTCAGGCAATAGAAGAATATGAATGATCTTTCAAAAGATTATTTCAATAGCTGTCATCATTGTCTATAGTGCGTAGGTTATTTTGTCTCCATACATTTTAAACTCCTTTAGATAAACCTGCTGTGTATTTGTTGTAACAAGTCAATGAGACAATTTTCACTTTTCTCTAGATAATTAAAATTGTCGCAGTCTAGGTCTAATAATGCTTTCACTATTTATCTTTAGTTTTTTTCTTATATGTTTGTTTAAATCACATTTAAAACACATGATAAAAGCATTCCACGTAGTTACTTCTCTAAGAAAAAAACTACATTTGAAACAAATTTCAAGGCCAGGTCCAGTGGCTCATGCCTGTAATCTCAGCACTTTGGGAGGCCGAGGCAGGTGGATCACGAGGTCAGGTGTTCGAGATCAGCCTGGCCAACATAGTGAAACCCCCGCCTCTACTAAAAACACACAAACTTAGACAAGCGTGGTGGCAGGCGCCTGTAATCCCAGTTTATCAGGAGGCTGAGGCAGGAGAATCGCTTGAACCCAGGAAGCAGAGTTTGCAGTGAGCCGAGATCACACCACTGCACTCCAGCCTGGGCAACACAGTGAGACTCCATCTCAAAAAAAAAAAAAAAAAAAAATGAAACCACATTATTATTTCAAGTGGGATTTTCATGTATCATAATTGTCAATGATCTCAATTAACCAGACATATAGGAATAATATCACAACTGTGAAAGTTAAAAGTACATGAAATTCTAAACAGCTGTTTTAATCATGTCTGATTACAGAACTTTTGAAATAAATTTTGAGTTATAACTTAAAACCCAGAGGATGTTTATGTTATGTTATGATTAAAACTTATTACTAATCACACCAGAGTTTATTTCAGAGCATGTGAATTCTAGTTATTCATGTTAGAATTTTATTTGTATTGTCAAGGAAAATGACATGAACTTGCAGGAAGAAAAAAAGGTTGACAACAGAGATAATGATAATCTAGGCTCACCAGAAATGTTCCATTACAATAAGAAATTATTAGTCTGAGAACTCTCACATATTGGCATATTGAAAGCTATTGATATTTTTGTTTATTTGAATAATTTCCAATTTTTATTTCTTGTATAATGGTATTTTATTATTTATTTTTTAGTTACATCTGTAAGTTTAGAAAATTATATTCTCTCTGAGATATAAAATTTTTCATTTTGTATAAAATATTAAGAAAAAGTATCTACTTTAACATAAACTCTAATGTGAGGAGTTAAAAAATTATATCCATTGGCTTCTGAAAAGACCATGAACTACCTTTCTTGATCTAGATAATCATTTCTTTTCATAGTAGTTGCACATGTTTTGTAAGAAGGGAAAAGGGAGATAAAACTAGCATATTCAAAGAGTTAAGAACACAAATTCTAGCTTCATCTGTGTTTGGTCTCTAAGAAAGATGGCATGCGCTTATGAAAAATAGCAAGAGAATTGCACTTATGCTAAGTATATTCTATCCTTTAGGTATTCTGCTTACTCATTATTTCTCTAACACATACTCATGTATGTATTTTATGCTACATGTTTGACTTTTTCTTAAAAATAAAGTAAATTTAGAGCAACCAATTTCATAAAGTTAGCTGTTACTTTATGTTCACTCTAAATCAAAAAATAATTATATATGTACATTCAGAGGAAAATAATACATGGCCAACTTTTCCTATATCAATTACAAATGGGGTCAATAAAAAAATCACAATTTTCAACATGGACGGTATTATTACCTTTAATTTATCATAAATCTATCATATATATTATATTCAACATGATATATATGAAAAAGTATATATATTCAACAAAAGGTATGCATATATTTGTTGAATCTTCTCATTCACATACTGTCAAATTTTGAATTTTAGAAAGATAAAAGAAATAAAACTCTTTGCTTTATTGTTGTTCAATTATGCATGAAGGTATACCTCATGTACAATTATGACATAAAGATACTAGATGAAGCATTTCCAAATATAAACCAGTTATTAAGTCAGTGAGATGGATTACTAAACGTACATTACATTTTTGAACATTTAGCATATAAACAGTAGTTTCTTTTTTCAATTCACTTCAAAATGTTTCCTGCGGATGCAAGGGGTTTGTATCATAAATCACTTATCTAATAACTTAACTGACTTTACACTGTTGTGTTTGGGGTCAAAAAAAAAATCAGACATATTGTAAGGGCTGATGACACTTCATAAGTTTTCTAATTGTGATAGCATGATAATTAGAGAGAACCTGATGCTATTTCTTTCAATATTTGTTACCGATTGAAGCTCCTGCCAAAAAACAACCTCTAGATACATAGGTGCTGATCCTCCCTTATTCATCCCCATAATTTTAAAGGCAGTCACAATATCTTTTTAAAATGTAAGTAGGAAATTTTCTAGTATGCAGTTTTGAGTTACATAAAATTCCCATTCACAAAACTGATATATGTCAATAAAAACATTTCAATGATACAAATTATTATTCATTTTATTCTTTTTGTGATGAAAATAGAAAGCAGTGTTCTGACTTGGTAATCCTATAGGGATAACATGAATTAAATACATTTATAACATTGTCAGGGCTATAATTTCAAACAATTTTTGCATAGAGAGCATTTTTGGTGTATGTTAAGAATTTCTTAATGGGTATATTCCCAATTAAGGAATTCTTTTAACTGCTTGTAAATTTAGAAAATATTGTATGTTCAAAGAGAAGTCTCAGAAATAATTCCACTGAATTACTAAAGAAAGATACCACCCTCTAAATTAATGGTGACTAATAAAGAAACGTTAAAAAAAGTTAGAGGCAAAGAAAATTTAATAAATTATTATTTACTATTCATTAGGATTTAGCCCTCTGTAACATGACTTTTTCACTCTTCCCAGCAAGAAATGGAGTTTAGCTCCCCATCTCAAATCTCAACCATGTAACTTGTTTTGGCTTATATAATAAGAGATTTCTAAATGTGACAGCAAGAGGCGTTGGCAGTGCTTGCTCATTGGTAGATGTCCTTTCTCATTGCTATTGGATACTCATGCCTCAGTTTCCTGAATGCCCAAGCCGTCTGCTAACTTATCGGGAAGTTCCAAGCAGAGTGGCGCTGCACAAGTGAGCCAAGGCAACAGCAGCAAAGCAAGGTCCAGCAGATCCCAGGACAAATTTCCAACCCACATCATTACCTAATAATTCTTTATTGTTTTTTGCCACTGGTTTTGCAGTTGTTTCCTATGCAGTTAAAACTAAATGATATAGATGGAGATAGTCAGTGTCTTTATTTTTCTCTTATCTGCTTTGAATTAAACAGTAAGATCAGGAAAACTACAGTCATCTAAGTCAGCCAGTATTTTGCCTTGCCTGAAGGAATTCCTTAACTCACAGCCATGCCTGGACAAGTTTGAAACAGGTTTCTTAGCACTGTAACTTAGAGAATCCTAGAAAAAAATTGGATGTGATATCAGTAACGCTGAGAAAAAATATTTTTCAACTGATTAAAAAAGTAATGTGTATAGGATTTTAAAAGTTGTCTTCCACTTTAGAAGGAGAGAGTAGGAGAAATAATCAGAGCAAAAATCTGCAATACTACTAAACTAATAAATAGTTAGATAACAGTATAAATATATAAAGCGCAGTTAAAATGATTAGTCTTAAGGCTGAAATAAAAACCATCTTTTTGGAAGCAAAGATAGGCAGTAAATGGAAATACTTGATAAGTAAAAATATTGAAAGAAGCCTAAGTAACCAGAGTGGACAGTATTTTGGAGAGACTTTTCAAAGGCAATGATAAAAACCAATCCAATAAATGAAAAACTTGTGCTGGGTTTGTGATATAAGAAATTTGTTATACTTGATTTTGATGTTGATTGCAAATGCAGATTCAGGAACAGACAAATTGGAGGGAATTATGAAAAGATTTTAAATATGATTAAGGAATGGAGGTACAAATTCACTACAAAAGGATTAAAGAATATAAATGAAGAGAGCTTGGATAAATGTAAGTGGCTGAAAATAGGACAGCAGTCTCCAAATCCGTGATATACATATAAATACTTTTTAAAAATGTTTTCAGATTCATTTCAGCACTCAGAAGTCTTTGAAATTTGAACGTATATTATATTTAAAATTAAGAAATTATTATCCATACACAAAAACATATATTACATATAAAGGAAAATTTAATGAAATATAGTAACTGTTCTTTAATAATGGACAGAAAGATTATGTGTTTAGAATTCTAAACTTATGGTAGGCAGTGATGATAACAATTGCCTAATATTTATTCCAGATTATAGCAGCAAAAAGTTGTGTAAACAATGCTATTGGATTTATTTCTTCCATTTATTTTCCAAAAGATTCATAATTGTATTCTATAACACACATACAAATGAAAAACAAATAAATATGAAAATACTCTATCAAAACATGATGCATCAAAAATTTTAGTTAATATAATTAGTGTGATTAAATTTAACTTTGAATTTCCTGTGATACTCCCATGCCAAAAAAAAAAAAAAAAAAAAACTTTAAAAATGCCAGGTTATAGAGTACTTTGCATTCAGATGAAGCAAGCCTATTTATCAGAAGTACAAAAAACATAATAATGAAACCATAAAATCCAGTAAGTTCCTTATGCATCTTCTACATTTCTGTTTCTGATATTATTGAAATTTCATTCTAACACCTTAAGAAAACTGCTTAACATACCCTGTCTCAATTTTAAGTGGCCTCTACAATAACATTTATTGGAATTATTCTACTCAGGCAGGTATTTTGGGGTGGTTATTTGATACTGTGGCTTGAACTCCAGTGAGAAACTGGTTTAATCCAAGTTAATAAAATATCCTTTTTTGCAGTGTGTCCTACAATCATTTTTATTATTTATTTTCCACAGTTACAGCATAGAGCACTCTTAAGCTCAAACACCACTGTGATAAATATTAAACCATGTAAGTCTACTGGGGCGGAAGTAAAAATAGTAGTCTTTGAAAGGAAGAAGTAAAAATTCTGCTATAATTTAGAATGGAGATGATAAGTTAAATTTCATCTGAAGTGTTGAATTTAGGCAATTCAAATTCTCTGAAAATGTAACTTGTGTACTTTGACATCAAAAGGATTAATTTAGAAAAAATCTTTGAACAATTAAAGTCTTATTATTTTAATTTGCTATTACCGACCACTTGTTATGATAATTTATAATTGGTTTGTGTTTTGACTTGACATTGGAAAATATAACTTATAGTAATGACAAGGGCTTCCTCAGGGTTTATGTTGCCCAATCAGGGAAATGACATCATTCCTATACAATCACCTTGTCCATGATTGCCTGCCAGTTTCCTTGCCATCTTTTCATTGTCATGATCACCATTATGAGTTATAAGCCTCTTACCAATAATTTAAATGACCTCAATTTCCCTCCACATTCTTCTTTAGTTCATGATATGTTCATTTTACTTTTTAACATCTTTCACGTTTTAGCAAAGTAGTTGTTTAAAATGCATGCAGAGCTCGAAAGTAAATTACTAGGGTAAAGGGCATTTCAGGATGATGGAAAATGTGCCTCATGAGCTGTTGCCTTTTCTATTTTGCAGAGTTACTGAAAAAGGGTGTTAGAAATGAGATTTCATAGGTAAACATAAAGCTACTGTATACGTTTTCTATTTCAAAGTAACTTTCTTTAATGTTTTCACATCATTATCCTCATTATAGTGAAATCTGAAATAAACAATGCAGTCTACAACATACAGTTGCAGGGTTTAATACCTTGACAGATTCAAAATACTCAGGCATTTAATTGAAGTTTTATATTTAACATTTCACTAAAAATGTTAGATCATTTATATGGTGTGTTGATATATTTTAATTTGTGTTTACAGATAGTAACTAATTTTACCTACTTTTTTATATGTTACCAGTACATCTATATTTTCTAGAACTATTTGGAACAACCAGTACTTTTGTTGAACTGAAACAAAGAATAATGTACATTTGGAAAAGCAACCTTTGTATTGGCAGGGCCGGTGAGCATAATAGTGGGCTACAGTTACAATGGTGTAAAATTTATAAATTATTATATATTTCAATACTTTTATATTGTTTCCTGTCATTTTCTTCTTTAAACATTTTGTTCTGCAAACCTAATGCAATATGTTAAACATGTTTTATTCTCTTTACTTTCTCCTAGGTTATACTTTTTGCAAATTGTTTTTTTCTCATTTCTCAAATCATCCATTTTGAATGTTGTCAATGGATAGGTCAAAAAGTAATTTTAGCTTGATAAAACTGTCCAAAAATTAAAAGGTTTCATGAGCTGTTTTTATAAATATTTTATGCTTTATTTTTGAAAAAAATGGGTCACATAGAGCAACACATAGGAAGAAAAAATGCTGCAAAAGTTAGGCAAAAACAAGAGAGTGCCAAGGATAAACTAAAATTTATACTGCTTAGCTCTGATCCGATGCTGTAGGTATCACAGGTGTCACTGCTGCAGTTTTACCAGGATTATATTTTGACTGCAAAGCACATAACAAACAGTATTATGTGACTGGATTCCGGAGTCCAGAGGAGAAAATCTACATCATATTAAAGTGTCTAAAATGGGCTGTATTTAAAATTGTAACTAATTTTTAAAACTTTGCTTTTTACTAGATGTAATCCAATTTCTGATTGCTATAGAAGACCCAGGAAAATGTACTATGATCTATTAACACAAATTCTCAGACTGCCACATCATACTTTAATATGAAGAAAAGAGAACCATGTGGCTCTCCATAAAACTTTATAAACTTTCTGGGCAGCTGACCTTACTCTAGTAATAACATTGCCCTCACAATAATATTCCAGGTCGTTTTATGCAAGTGAATTAGGGTAAAATAATGTACAGATCAGTCTAAAAGGCTGATCTATTATATATCAACAGAAATATCACAAAGTGCAGATTGCAATGAATTTAGTTTTATACAGTCATGACATTCTGTCTTCAGACAATTGGGCTAATTTATTGTCCCTGACGAAGGTAGAAACACACCTTCATCTCATTTAAATAAAACAAGAACTTTCTAACCTAGAGTTTATTAATATGCAAAGATCCCTAAAGTTTCATGCAAATATTTGGATGCACAAATTGAATTTTTCTGAGGAGACAATCAAAATGGGTGCATGACTCTTAAAAGAATTACAATGACTATATAAAATTGTATAGATATGAAAATATAATTTTCTTTTCATTTATTCCTCAAACCAGCAGTTTTCCTGTTGTTTTTTTCTCATTGGTTTGTACTAATTTTTGACACTTCATATATAACAAATAGTAGACAATATTCCGGATCCCACCAACTATTAATTTCTTAATTTAATTTTTGAAAACTTTGTTTGTGATACCTCCTCTAGAGATTAAATAAATAAATGGCTGGTTTTATTCAATTATGAAATAGATTTGTTTTCCAACTATGAACTGGCATTTACCAATCTATCATTCATTGCTGCTTAAATATAATCTGAAATTGTATAGAGTAGATTATTCTTTGGTGCTGAGGGAGAGATAAAAGAGACAGGCCAGTGAAATTTTCACATAGTAACTTCTTATCTTCCTCTGTTTTTCCAGAAACTCTGCCTTTGTAAAGTTATGAAAGTTTTAAAGTTTTAAAATTATGACTTTTTGAAGTCATAATTCATTTCTGTAGTAACTATTAACACCACTCTCTGATCCTTCCTTTTTTGGGGGTGGAGGGGGGAATGTATTCTTGCTGTGTCGCCCAGGCTGGAGTGCAGTGGCGCACTATCCGCGCACTGCAACCTCTGCCTGCCAGGTTCCAGCGATTCTCCTGCCTCAGCCTCCCAAGTAGCTGGGACTACAGACGCGCCACCACGCCCAGCTAATTTTTATATTTTTAGTAGAGACGGGGTTTCATCATGTTGGCCAGGATGGTATGGATCTCTTGACCTCAGGCGATCCACCTGCCTCAGCCTCCCAAAGTGCTGGGAGTACAGGCGTGAGTCGCTGCCTCTGGCCTGAATCTTTTATTCTCTAATCTTTATCCTGATTGGTGGCAATTGCCCTTATATTTTAGAGTGAACCTGAATTACAACTGAGTGTAAAATTAATCTCTTTGTTGAGATTCAATGTTTTCCTTACTTTGCAAGAAGTAATATTTGAAATGAATTTTTTTCTGGGACTGCTCGTCTTAGCTGTCATGTGCCCCAATTTTAATTTTCCAGTCTTTTACATCCCTAACTCAGTTGACGCTCTTACAAAAATTTCACCTCCCCCAAAATGACAAGTTGGGAATATGAAGAGCAGATTAGAGTAATAAGTATTTTCCATTTTGTATTTCAAGGAATATTTTAGTCTAATAACTTATCAGTTGAGACAGTGAGAATTATAATTAAAGTTAAATAACATGATTTGGTACAACTTCCTATTTCCTAATTACCATTTCAAATAGCTAAATGAACCACATAATGTCATATTCTAAAATCCACCAAACTGAGAACACTTAAAATGTCAACAACAGAGATAAGAAAAAAATTTTTCCGGCTCCTATCCATCTCTTCTGTTTGATAGCACAAAAAGCATTTAAATGTATTTTAAAATATACAAAGCCTGGGCTTTGAAATAATACAAGCCATGTCATCACACACAAATGTAAGCTATGTTGTAGTCTAGCACAGAAAGTGGTTAATAAACTTCCTATAGGATTGACAGTGCCATTCTTTCCTGGAGCCAAAAAGTTCAAACAAGATTTGGCCAAATTATTCTTTGAAATTTTAAGGACCTGTTCCGTTAGAATTTTCTGTACTGGGTAAGATGGAAATAACAAACTATTCATGCAACCTTTTTAAAAAAACTTTCTAGGAAAGAATGAGAAAACGAAAAAAATCTAGAAATGTATAGGCAGATTTTGTTTGGAAATGGTTTGGAGGAATAGAAAAAATTAAGGATATATAAAAAATATGTATAATACACTCTGTGTTTCAACTTTCTTTTACTTATACAGAAAATTTGAAGAAGCAATTACTGTCTTTTGTTTTTAAATTAGTTTCTGAGGGCTTTTCTGGTTAGTGTTGTTGTTTTTGTTAATACGAGTCCTCAGGGAAGAAATACTTTGTATTAATGGATAAATATAATAATGTATACTAATATAAGCTTATTATGAGACAAATATTAGTCTTGTGGCTTATATATTTAACTTGTTTAATGTACACTGTGGTCTATGAATTAGGTACTGTTATTGATCTTGATTTTACAGAAAGAAAATCGAGGCCAAGGGGCATCAGCTACTAAACTCCGAAGGTGGGTTAGAAACCAGGCGATCTAGCTTGAGACAATGGGTTCTTAGCCATTAATCTATACTGCCTCTCAACATGTAGCTATTTAAATATAATATGTGGATTTGTGAGTTTTTCACTTAAAATGACTTTTACTAGAAATATATTCATGAATTAATATATAGAAAATATTTAGATGTCTGCTGAACAATATTATAGCCACACACACAAAAAGAATCCTTAATTTTTTATTTTTTATTTTTATTTTTTGAGACAGGGTTTTGCTCCTGTTGCGCAGGCTGGAGTGCAATGGTGTGATCTTGGCTCACTGAAACCTCTGCCTCCTGGGTTCAAACAATTCTCCTGCCTCAGCCTCCTGAGTAGCTGGGGTTACGGGCATGTGCCACCACATCCAGTTAATTTTGTATTTTTAATAGAGACAGGGTTTCTCCATGTTGGTCAGGCTGGTCTTGAACTCCCAACCTTAGGTGATCCACGCACCTCTGCCTGCCAAAGTGCTAGGATTATAGGTGTGAGCCACCACGCCCAGCCTGCATATGTCAAGATAAAAGTGTTTTAGAAATATTTGGTTAATAAAATATATTATTATTTCTACAAAGTCTAACGGAATTTTTGTAGAATTGGCTTTTTTTTTTTTTTTAATAGCTTGAAGAATTCACCAGAGAAGCCATCGGGGCAGTAGTTTTCTTTGTAGAAAGAAATCTGAAATTAAAGCATTAAAAATTCAATTTGGATTGCTCAGGTAATCTATTAGGTATGGGCATTTTTATTCAATCAACATTTCTCTGACTTTTAATTGGTATGTTTAGATCATTTACATTTAATGAGATTATTGATAGGGTTGGATGGAAATGTATTATCCTGCTATTTGTTTTCCATATATCTGATTTTTGTTTGTTTGTTTTCACTTTCTTCTTTTTCTGCCTTCTTTTGTATTGAGTAATTTTCATTATCTGATCATTTCATCTCCTTTATTGACTTATTGGCTATAACTCTTAATTTTATTTTCTTTTGCTTAGTGGTTATGTTAGTGACACGGGAGGAGTCTTCCTTTATCTCCCTTGCAGGGTGTGTATCAGGGGTGTGGCTCCTTTCTCTCCTGCCCAGCTGCTCAAACCCCTAGGGGGAGCATCCAGATGGGCAGGTTCTGGGGAGCATCTTTGGACTCCAAGCCACCATAGCATTTAGGGTTGATCTTTTACAGCTCCGGAAGTCCCAGAATGGGTGTGTTACAGTATGTTCTTCCAGTTTTGTGTCTGCAGGTGGCTTGTGTTAATCAGCTCAATTAGACCCTCCGCCTTTTCGCAAGGACATAGAACTTTCTGTACTGAAGTGTTCTTGTCTTGGTGTACTGGAAATACTGGATCACAGGTGGGCTTGGAGAATGTGTGCAAGGTTTTATTGAGTGATGGAAATAGCTCTCAGAAGATCAATGGGGAACCAGAAGAGGGATGGAGTGGAAAGGTGGTCTTCCCCTAAAGTTGGGCAACTCAGCGGCCAGGCTCTCTTCCAACTGGCCTCAGTGGAATTCCTCTCTCAGGGTCCACGTCGTTTTTTTGTTTTGTTTGTTTGTTTTTAAATGGAGTCAGTCACTCTGTCACCCAGGCTGGAGTACACTGGCACAATATTAGCTCACTGCAACCTCCGCCTTCTGGGTTCAAGCGATTCTCCTGCCTCAGCCTCCCAAGTAGCTGGGATCACAGGTGTGTGCCACCACGCCAGGCTAATTTTTGTGGTTTTTTTTTTTTTTTAGTAGAGATGGGGTTTCACCATGTTGACCAGGTTGGTTTCGAACTCCTGACCTCAGATGATCTGCATGCCTCAGCTTCCCAAAATTGGGGTCCACGTCATTCTGTGTCATTCTGCCCTCAATGGCCTGCGGGCATCTGTAGGTGTGTTCTGCTGGTGTGTTCCTTTCAATATTCAGCGTTTGTGTGTGTGCCCACTAAGGTCTTGGGATTTTTATAGGCACAGGATGGAGGGCATGGTGGGCCAGAGTGGTCTTGGAAAATGCAACATTTGGGCATGAAAACAGGAGTGTCTGTCCTCACTTAGGTCCGTGGGCACAGATCCGAGAGTGGAGTCCTCACCAGGTAACCCGCCCTTCTCTACCCAGCACTTCCCTGCCCCACCCCATATGATTTGGGTTTATTTTGTGTGCATTTACCTTATTACCATATGCATTCAACTAATATGCCACTCTCGTATTTTATAACAGCCTTACAAGAGTATAGTTTAATTTTCTCTTGCTAGACTTGGTGAAATTTTGATAGATTTTACATTTTCACATGTTATGAAACTCAGACTACATTGTTTCTGTTTTAAACAATTTTCTTTAAGAGATCTAAATAATGTCTTTTATATTTACCTCAATAGTTAAATCTCATTTTCTTTATTCATTTGTATAGATCCTGATTTTGATCTGGTATTGCTTCTGCCTGAAGAACTTCTTTTTACAATTTTTATAGGGCAAGTTTTTCAGTAATGTAGGTCTGAAAGAATTTTCTCTGTGTGGGTGTGTGCATGTGTGCTTCCTGTGGCTACTTTTAAAATTCTTTTCTTCCCTGGGCTTAAGTAATTAGTTATAATTCCTTGGAGTAGTTTTTTAAAATATATACATATTTCTTGGGTTTGGAGTTTGTTCTTTCCTTGGAAATGTGACTTTATAGTTTTCACCAAAATTTACAAAATTTGGAGCATTATTTCTTCAAAATTTTTTTCTGCACACCTCTTTCCTTCATTCAAGGAGCCAACTGTTATTTATATTAGGTTACTTAAAGATGCTCATGGCCCCCTCAGGCTTTGTTCTTTTTTTTCAGTCTTTTTTTTTTTCTTTTGTATTTAATTTTGAATTGTTTCTATGGTTATATCTTTAAGTTCACTAATCATTTTTTCCTGTAAATCTTAACTTCTTGTTATTCTCATCCACTGTTAACATATTATTTCAAACATCTAAAACATATACCATCACTCTTCATTTGTTTTTCTTTTTATTATTGTTCTTATTTTTCTGCCTCTTTGTATGATTGACAATTTTTACTATATGGCAGATATTTTGAATTTTAGACTGTTGATTGGTAGACACTTTTATATTCCTATGCATTGAGTTCTGTTCTCATATTTTTATTTTATCTTATTTTAGGCTAGTAGTTTAAGTTCATGTATGTAAAGTATAGATTTCTGCTAAAATGCATGAGTATATGTATATGTGTGTGTGTAAGACAGAAAGAGAGAGAATAGGAGAAGAAAGAACTGCACAGAATGTGTGGGTGAATTATGTAAAGCTACTACATTTTTGCTTGTTATTTGTTGTTTCAGAAGCTCATATTATCTTCTATTTAATTGTATGAAAGTGTATGAAAAAGACAAGAGGATACATAGAAAGGAATTGGAGGAGAATGGAAGGAGAGGAGAGAGGGAGAGAGATAAAAAATGGAGAAGAAGGAGGAGGAGAAGGAGTAGCAGGAAGAGAAGGATAAGAGGAAGAGGAAGAAAGGAGATGAGGAAACAGCATAGGTAAAGTAGTTAAGAGATAAAAGAAGACATCAGAGTAGAAAGAAAGAATAATATAATCAGGCTGGTTACAGCAGAAATAGAACTGAGATTGCATTCTTGCATCTCTCTAAGACGCTGTGAACATAATGTGTTTATAGGTAAGGGTAACCTGTATACATAGTTTGAAGTAAAAGAGAGTAAGAGCAATCACAACTAATCTGCAATACAGTGAAATTGTGAGATTTCATGGAAGAAACATTTTTACATATATGTTTTCTTTGCCATATTAAGTGATATGTGTAGATTAAAATTTTTAGCTGACATGAGGGCATTAAAATGCTAAGATCAAAATCACAGCAGAATCCATATTTTTAGTGTATAGCTATATATAATATTGGCCTTTTTGTTAATTGTGTTTTCAACACACAGTCCCCGAGTTAGAATGGTATCACTCATGATTTTTTGACTTTATGATGTTGCAAAAATGATATGCATTCAGAAATACATGTGTTAGTCTTGAGACATCTAGTTATAAGCAGCAGAAATCTGTGTTAGTCTTCAGGCATCTAGTTGAGAGCAGCAGAAATCTGTTTCAAACTTGCTTAGGCAAAGTAGAGACTTCAATACAATCATGCCTACCAAAACCTATGGGATCACATTCCTTACCAACTCCCCTACCCCTGGTCTGTGTTTCAATTTTGAAAATTCGAGGAGGTAACTATGTGACTTGGCTTGTGTTATATATGAAACTTCAACCACTATAGAAGCAAGAAAATGAGGAATTAAGGTTGGCAAACTGTGAGTCACTTGTCCATTGATCATCACTGTTAAAGAAAATGTGGTTAAGCAAAGGGAACTCTAATTAATTCACACTTTCAACCAGATGCTGTTACTAGAAATAAAAGGAAACAACATAAAATAATGATCTCCCCATACTATTTACCATTCACTTGTTAAACAAGAATGGCTTCATTTCTTCCTATCTCTGACCAGAGAATTAAATAATTAATTATACTTTTACAACTTAGCGTACATTTTTGTTCTGTAAAAAGAAATAAGAGATCCAATTTCTATCATAAAAGCAAACAAATGATCAAATTAATTTTAAAAATATATTGTGAACAATTTAAAGGTAATACAACATGTAGGGGGGAAAAAACCAGGACACATTAAAGGAAACCGTTCCGTTGCTTGGTGCTGTGGGGGATTTGAATCTCTCCCTCTAAATTCTGAGCTCTCTTTAATCATGGCTTAAGTGTCCATTGTTCATAGCATCCACAGTGAGAAAATACAGTTTATTTACACTACTTTCTCCTTTAAAAATCTGTTTTCTAGGGAGAAAAGGGATTCTTTTGTTGAATAAGAACATCTATCATAGTTTAAACATAATCCCAGAAATGACAGGTACCTTATTTAGATAAGGTGACACATTACAGCTTCCTTTCCCCCTCCTTTTTCTTATACAGTGAGATCTATATAGAGACAAAATTACTCTATCAGACCAACTAAGTGTCAAAGTCAGGCCTCATCTTCTGAGTTTTACGTTTTGTATCCCCTTGAATTCATCTTCTAGCTATTTGAAGGACATTTGAAGTGGATTCTGGTTTCTGTTGGTTACATTGAGTGATAATGCTGACTGAAATTATTTTTCGTAGAAAGGTTATTGGCAGGAATTGTAGTGCCTCTGAAATGCTGCTACAGGCTGTTAAGAATTGGATTAAAAAGGAATGAAATAGCTCTGAATGTCAGTGCTCACTATTTAAAATATATTTTAAATCTTTCTAAAGTTCTAATTCGTAATGAATTTCATCGATGTCATGGAAAAATTCCATTCCTGATGTTTTATACCCTGTATTGTGCCCTTATTTGCAGTAAAACCTCCAATAATTAATTAATTAATTAAATAGGATGTTAGTGAGCGTTTTTCTTTGAATTAGATTGTTTGACTTGATGTGACCATAAGAATTGAAAATAGTTGTTAGATAAATGTATCACCATTTTAAGGTATAAAATAAAAACAAAACTGACTCCTGGGAACGTTATAAAGGAAGGAAATATATAAATACTTATCACAGAAGATTGCTTTATTTCTTACTAAAAATTGTGCTCATGTATCACATTAGAGATAAACCCCATCTTTACGTTTAGATGTAGTAGTTGCCTTTGTGATCTGATGCAAGGTTACAAGCAGATATGCCGGGTCTCAGAGGACAGCCTCACTGGACTGCTTCACTGCCACTGAATAAAGTCATTTCCTAATTCCTCTTAAAATGTATATGTCTTATATGAAAAGTGGGTATGGATTGTAATATAAAATACTTCAGATTTGCAAGGAACAGAGTATTGAAAGAATAGAAAACACACTACTGTTCAGTTTTTCTTTTAAATCATTGTATTATCATTATTCATAAATACATATGCATGCAGATATATAAATTCAGGGAGAAAACAAAGAAAAAAATAATCATCCATCTTCACTAGACAGGCTTAGCCATCGTCAATATATTTGAATATCTTTGCCTTCAATCTTTACATTTTAACAAAAGCCCTTTGTGTAAAAAATGACACACTTAAATAATGTAGTTTTCATATAACTCAAAAAAGTATATAAAAAATACAAATCCTGCCATTCATAGATAAGCATCATTAATATTGGCCTAGAGTGTTTGCAGAAATATTTATCTTCATAGATAGAATACACACATTATAGAATGCATGGAGGAATAGAAAGATGGAGATATGAATAGATGAACTGCATATAAAACATATAGGTAACATTGACATGGAGTAAATAGCTTGAGAAATAATCAAGAAACTCCAACTATGAAATCTGAGAGCTTTAATTATGACCTATAACTTTTTCCTCAATTATTCACTTATATAGGTTATTATTTATGCACTGTTTTTAACATTTGTGTTCTGTCCTCTATGATTCTTATAGGTATCTATTACTAATTCTATTTTTTAAATGAGTTAGTGTTCACTACTGGCCTGTTAGCACGGCTTTCCGGCTTTCCTGTTCCTCAATTTATTATTTTTAGTAATCAGATAATTGCATAGATTTTGAAATTAATACTTACAAAACACCTTATTTTTTTATTCCACCAGTTCATTCATGTTTTGGAATGTCTACCTGTCATCTTTTTACTTGTCAACAACTGTGGCTTGTTGTAGTGTACGTGGTTCAGGGTTTCACTGAAAACTGTATAGATTGTTCTGCCATCTTCTGGCATTAAACCTTGCTGTAGGTAATTTGGGGATCAGTGTTACTTATTTTTTCCCAGTAAAGCTATGCCCTTTCTGTTCTGATGATTGAAGAATTGTTTTCATGATTAGAAAGTGCAATAAATTAATGAAGTTACATAACTCTTTTGAACATTTTTTAAATAAATATTTTCTATAAAATCGATCTTGTGTGAAATTCAATTACTTTTTCAGCTAGGAAAAAATTATAGAATTATAGCATTGACTTTATATATTTTCAATGTTATGAATTGATTTTTTTATTATTCTCACATTTAGAGGCATACATTATATGGCTTTTTATTTATGTGTTTCAGTCTCTAATTGCTTTTAACACAACTTTATTCAGCATGTTATGATTACTCTAAGTCATCTTTTGTTGGTAATAACTTGATTTTTAGTGGTACCTATTCAGTTCACTTCTGTTTTAAAACTTCTGTTTTATTAATCCAAAATAAATTTTTGTCTATTTCATTATTAGGTCTTTAATTTCTACTTTTATTTTCTATAACTCTTGTTATATTACATTTAATATTTATTAATATATTCTAAGATACAAAAATTATTACAAATTTCTTTTTATTCCATAAGATATATTTTTTCTAGGTTTTGAACTTTGCCTTTGACACATCGGTTGCATGTATCCTCATTCTTTTAACTTTGTAAATTCTTTGATGGCCTTGTGTTGACAGTACATTTACTCTGATGTAATATGGAGAATTTGATATTATTTTCACTGAAAATAATCAGTTTTTCTTTTCTGTTCAGTGTAGAGATGAAGACTAAATTTATACACATATTCACTTTTTTGTAACCTGACCTAATGATAAATATGGAAGTGAATGAAAGGACTTGGAGAGAGAAAGGAACAAAATTTAGTAATTAACATATACAATATTTTAAATAAAATTTAGTTATGTGCTCTCCTTTGAGGTGTTGCATATCCCTTAACTGGATTCAGATCACCTAGTTCGTGTATAAATAGAATTCCCCAAGTGGGATATCCTTGAGTGTTGAACCACCTCTATAGTTCAATGTGTAGAAATATGTTTCAATTTTTTTTTTCCAATAGATGAGTAAGTCCTATTGTAGGTTCTTCTTTTTAGCTGTTTCTGCTTTATGGCATTTTTTTTTTTTTTTTTTTTTTTTTACTACCACTAGATATGAAAAGGAAAAGTAAATAAAAGGGTACTTAATTATATTTGTAGGTGACGCCAAAAGGTGTTCCAAAGAGATTACATGAATTTCTACTCATACTAACACTCCATGAAAATTTATGTAGCTGCATATCAAGGCACTCTCAGCATTTTCAGAGCTTTTATTTTGCAAATCTAATAGTTGTGCAGTGATACTACGTTGCAGTTTTCAAGTGAGCTTTTCTGCTACTAATGAATTTGACAATATTTTATATGTTTATAGGCCATTTGTAATTCCTCTTCTGTCAGAAATCTATTCCTAAGTATAACATGCTATTATATTTAGTCGCTTATAATTTTCTTACTTAAGTGTTATACTTTCCCATGTATTAAGGACATAGACTCCATTTTTTCACTTTTCTTAGTATTCTTTAATAAACAAAACTTTTAATTATAATATACTCAAATTTATCAAAATTATGCTTATATATTTTTCCTTATGAATATTATTTAGTAAATTCTTTCATAATCTGATATCTTAAATATATTATCTTACAACATAATTCAATGTTTACACTCTCCTTTTTGCACTTAGGTAACTAATCAATCTGAAATACAGTGTGAAATGAAAAATAATTTGGTTTTCTATGTTGGTGTTATAGTGTATGGAATTGTGGCTCCCCAAAAAAGATATGTGCAAATCCTAATCCCTAGAACTTGTGAGTATGACTTTATTGGAGAAAAGGTATTTACACATGTAATTAAGGATCAAGATTAAATTCAATAGCAAGTATCTCTATAAGAAAAGAGAAGAGGAGAGGACATACAGAGGGGAATGTTATGTGAAGATGGAGGCAGAAATTACAGCGATGCTACCTGACCCAGACAACACCTGGAGCCATCAGAAACTAGAGGAGGCACAGAAATATTCTCCCATAGACCCTTTGTCAGAGATGTTTGAGCCAGACTGAATTCATCCTGAATAAGAGCTGAGTAAAGTAAAGCTGAGACTAACTGGGCTGCTTTCCCAGGATGTTAGGCATTCTCAGTCACAGGATGAGATAGGAGGTTGGCACAAGATACAGGTCACAAAGTCTGCTGATAAAACAGGATGTGGTAAAGAAGTCAGCCCAAATTTGTAAAAACCAATATGGTGATGAAAGTGACCTCTGGCTGTCTTCACTGCTCATTATACACTAATTATAATACATTGGCATGCTAAAAGACACTCCCACCAGCACCATGACAGTTTACAAATGCCATGGCAATTTCTAGAAGTTACCTTATATGGTCTAAGGAGAGAGGAACCCTTAGTTCAGGTAAATCCCCACTCCTTTCCCAGAACACTCATGAATAAGCCACACCTTGCTAAGCATATAATCAAGAAATAACTATAAGTATATTCAGTTAAGCAGCCCATGTTATTGCTCTGGCTACGGAGTAGCCCCTCTTTCTTTCCTTTACTTTCTTAATAAACTTTCTTTCACTTTACTCTGTGGACTCATCCTGAATTCTTTCTTGCACAAGATCCAAGAACCCTGTCTTGGGGTGTGGATCAGACCCCCTTCCAGTAACATCTTTGGAGGGAGTGTGGTCTTGCTAGCACCTTCCGTCCTCCAGAATGAGAGAATAAATTTCTGTTGTTTCAAGTGAACACATTTATGGTAATTTCTTACTGCAGCGATAGGAAGCTAATAACTAAAAAGCACCCAACATAATTGTTGAAAACTTTACCCTTTATTTATGTTTATCTACATTTATTAAATATCTGGTTTCCTTATAAGCATGAATCTGTCTTTGTTCTGTCCATACTTCCTCGCCTGCCTGCCTCATCTAAAGATGATAAAATGTAAGAAACTATTATATGGGTGATAACCCAGGGTCATAAGTCCATGTAAAGACTGAGGTTTTCCTACCCTACACTTTAACACTACCTTAACAGGGTCTCAGCGTAATTACAGGAGATTTCAAGAGAAAGAGCTACAAGAAGCAGACTTATGTGGGAGTTATTAGAGAAAACTAAAAGAACAAGGGAAACAAAAACAGTGACACATGAGGAAATTGAAGCCTCTCTGCATATAGCAAACATTAAATATAGCCTAACTCTTAGCCAAGTTAAAGTGAAACTTTGTAGTAAAAGTCTGTTCCCTTTATTTGTCTGTTTCTCAATACACAGTGCTCAGGTTTTAACAAAGGTTCCAAGGCATACAAAAGGCAAAATATAGTTTGAAGAGAAAATGCAATGATCAGAAGCAGATTCACATATGTCAGAAATGTTGGACTTACCAGATAGAAATTTAAAATAACTATGATTTAACACGTAAAGGGTTCTAATGGAAAGGCAAAATGCAACAACATGGGCAATATAAATTGAGAGATGGTAAGTCTAAGATAATTCAAAAATAACTTCTAGAAATCAAAAACACTGTAAAAGAGACAAGGACATAAACTATTGAAAACAGTATTGATAGGCCAATATTAGACTGAACAAAGCCAATGAAAAAAGTAGTGAACTTGCCAAACTGAAATGCAAAGATAAAACAAACAAACAAACAAACCAATATTAAAACCCAGAGGCCAGGCACGGTGGCTCATGACTGTAATCCTCATATTTTGGGAGGCCGAGCTGGGCAGATCACAATGTCAGGAGTTGGAGATCAGCCTGACCAACACGGTGAAATCCCGTCACTATTAAAAATACAAAAATTAGCTGGGCGTGGTCGTACATGCCTGTAATCCCAGCTACTCAGGCATCTGAGGCAGGAGAATCGCTTGAACCTGGGAGGCGGGGGTTGCAGTGAGCTGAGATCGCAGCACTGCACTCCAGCTTTGGTGACAGAATAAGACTCTGTCTCAAAAAACAAAAACAAACAAATAAAAAATTCCAGAAAGAACATCCAAGATGTGTGGGGCAAGTTCAAGAGTTTTATCATAGTAAGTAAAAATGGCTGGGAATTATTCAAAATTGACATCAGAGACGAGACCAACGAATCAGGAATTTTACAGAAAGTCATGCAGGATACATTTTAAGAATATCCTACACCTATTCACATGTCTTAATCTTCTCAGACTACTATAATAAAATCCCAAAGATCGGGTGGTTTAAAGAACAGAAATTTGTTTCTCACAGTTTAAGAGGTTGGAACTCCAAGTTCAGGGTTCCAGTGAGGTGAAATTCTGGTGAGAGCTGTCTTCCCGGCTGGCAGAATTTGGTTACCTTCTTGCTGTGTCCTCCCAAGGTAGAGTGAAACACAACAAGTTTTCTCTTGTTTTTTCTAGGAAGGGCAATAATCCCATCGTAAGGGTCCCGCCTTCATGACCTCATCTAAACCTAATTATCTCTCAAAAGCTCCCTCTCCAAATACCATCACACTGGGACTTAGGAATTCAACAAACAAATTTTAGAGAGATACAATTTTAGTCTGTAGTAACTCACCATTTTCAAACCGCAGAAAACTAAAGACAAGGAAAAAACATCTTTAAAGGTTTTTTTTTCTGATTGGGGGTGTGAGACGCCATACCTAATGAATAAAAAGGTAAAAATTACCCTAGACTTTTTCTGAGAGGTCATGCTATTAAGAAGAAAGTGGAGTACAATATTTAAAGCCTTGAAAGAAAAAATAATAACAACCTTGAGAATTTTATATCTAATGAATTTACTCTTCAAAATGAAAGAAATAAAACTGTTCTCAAATTAAAAAAAAAGAATGAGACAACTCATTCTCATTAGACCTGCCACACAAGAAATATTTAAAGCCCTCTGGTAGAATAAAAATGATGTATGTGAGAAACTTGGATCTAAAGAAAGAAAGTCTGTAAGTGAAGAAATACAGAAAAATACAGGTTTTCTCCTTATTTTAAAATTCTGCATGGAAACTGTTTAAAATTATACTATTAACAATGTATTCAGTGCCAAAGCACGTGGGTAAGTAAAATGAATGGCAGTAATCTCATAAGGAACAGGAGTGAGGAATTTGGAATACTCTTATAAGTTATCTGCACTACATGTGAAATGTCACAGTGTTATTTGAAGACAGGGTTAGGTTAGTTAGAAATGTGTACTACAAACTCTAGCACAAACACTTAAACATAAAAAGTATAATTTAAGTGCTAAGAAATGAAATGAAAAAGAAGTATATAAAATGTTCACTTAAAATAAGATAATTATTAAAAAGAGAAAAATTTTAAAAGTGCAATGAGTAAAAACAGTTGTATGTGTTGTGGATATTATCCAACTATGCCCATAGTTGCTTTCTATGTGAAAGGTCTAAATATATCAATTACAGAACAGAGACTGTTAGAGTGAGTATAAGTTAAGGCAACTACATGTTTTCTACAAAATCTCATTTTAAGTATAGAGACCTAGATAGCTTAAATAAAATGCATCTGGAATGAGATACCACATTCAAACTAGACAAAGCAACTATATTAATTTTTAACAAAGCAGAATTCAAAACAAGGAAAATTATCAAGGATAAAGAGGGGCATTATAAAATGGTAAAATTGTCAGTACTCTAAGATGGCATAATAATCCTTAATGTGTTTGCATCAAATAATTGAATGTCAAAATATGTGAGGCAAAAACTGATAAAACTGCAAAAAGAAATATATGATTCCATTATAGGTGGAGACTTCAACAACCCTCTTTCAGTAAGTGATAAATTAAGCAGATAGAAAATCAGTAAGAATATAGTTCATCTTAACAGCACTACCAACCAACTTGATCTAATTGAAACATTTTGTAGAATACTTCAAACAACAGCAGAATAAACCGTTTTCTCAAAGCTCTCGTGGAACATTCACCAAGACAGACTGCAGTCTGGGCTATAGAGCACACCTTAACAAACTTAACATAACAGATAGCATACAAAGTATGTTCTTCAACACAGTGGAATTACACTAGAGATCAATAACATGAAGATAGATGGATATCCTAACATATTTTTAAATAGCATATAAATCAAATGAATCTTAAGATAAATTTTTTAAGAAAATTAGAACTAAATGAAAATTAAAAATTCAACTTTTCAAAATGTTTGGATACAGAGAAAATAGTGCCTGGTGGGAAATTTATAGCATAAAAAGCATGTATTATCAGAGAAGAAAGATGTGTTTGTTTAGTCAACTTTTATTTTAAATTCAGTAGGTACATGTGCAGGTATGTTACCTGCATAAATTGTGTGAAGCTGAGGTTTTGAGTATGAATAATTCTGTCAGCCAGGTCTTGATCATAGTACCCAATAGTTAGTTATTCATCCGTTGTCCCTATCCTCCCCTCTCCCCTCCATATTTAATAACAATAACCTGAACTTCCATGACAGGAGACTAGAAAAAGAAGGGCAATTTAAGCCTAAAGCAAGCAGAAGAAAAGAAATTTAAAAATGGAATGGGAATTAATAAAGTTGGGAACAAAATTAGAGAAAATCAATAAAACCCAAAATGGGTTCTTGTAAAGATTAATACAATTGATATACTTCAAGCCAGGTTAACCAAGAAAAAAGAGAGAACACATAAATTACCAATATCAGAAATAAAAGAGTTATCATCATTAGTAATTCCATAGATACTAAAAGGATAATAAAAGAGTAAAATGGATGCCTTCATTTCTACAAAATTGAAAACAGGTTAAATGGTTGAATTCCATGAAAGACACAAAGTATCAAAACTTAAAAAGGAGATAATCCAATAGCTTTGAATTTGCTGAAGATAAAAAATAAATAATAATAATGATTACTTTTCTATTCCTGCTGTAATGTTTCCAGAAAATTAGTGGCATAAAGTAACATAAATTTGTTCCCTTACCATTGTAGGTGTCAGAAGTTTAAAATGATTCTTCAACGCTGCCTTCTTTCTTGAGTTTAGAGGGCACACTGCAGGGGAGATCCTGTTTTTTTGCGTTTTTCAATTTTCAAAAGCAGCCTGCATTCCTTGGCTTAGGTCCACTCCCTTCATCTCCAAAGCTAGCATGGTAGCAGAGTTTTCTCCTCTCCAGCAAATTTGTAATACAAGGGAACTCCCTTAATTTGATAAAGAACAGCCACAAAGAAACCTACAGCTAATATCGTACTTACTAGTACGACACTGGATACTTTTCAACGAAGATTTGAACAAGGTAGGATATTCTCTCTAGTCACTTTTGTTTAGCATTGTCTTGTTATTACTGGCTAGTACAGTAGATAATACAAAAGTATACAGGTTGGGAAGGAAGAAAATAAAACTATTTTTCACAGATAATATGATATCTATGTATAAAATCCCAAAGGATTGACAAGAGCAAAACTCTTCTACAACCTACAAGGGAATGAAGCAAGGTCACAGGATGCAAGATTTGATAGACATAATAATGGTTGCCCAGTGATGCATATGTCCTAATCCCTGAAACCTGTTATATTATCTTACATGACAAAAGGGACATTGAAGATGTTATGCATTTAACAATTTTGAGACAGGAAAATTATATTGGTTTATCTGACTGGGAACAATGTAGTCACAAAGGTCGATATGAGGAGGCATCATGTTGCCATATGAGATGGCAGCATGATGATAGAAGCAGAAATTACAGAGCAGGAGAGAAATTTGAATGTTTCACCGCTGGTTTTAAACACAGCGGACGGGGCCACAGAACAGCAATGAACAATGGCATTTTGAAAATTTTTATATGCCATGTATAATACGCACACACATACACACACAAAATCTAATAAAATACGTCCACAGTGTATATGGGGGAAACTTGAGAACTCTAGTAAAATAACCAAAGTAGGTCTAAATAAATGGAGATATATTTCATATTCGTGGACTAGAACACCCAATATTGTTAAGATGCCAATTCTTCCAAACTTGACCAATAGACTTAACACAATCCTCCTCCAAATCCTAGCAAACTGTTGTGTATCTAGATATTAGCAAAATATTTATAAAGTCTATATGGAAAGGCAAAATATCAAGAATGGACAAAAACATTGAGAAGCTGGACTTTATTAAAATTGAAAACTGCTCTATGAGATACTGATGAAAAAATCGAGACAAACCACAAAGAGGTATAAAATATTTCAAAACATATATCTGATAAAGGATTCACATCCCAAATTAAAAAATAACTATTAAAACTCAGGAATAAGAACACAAACCTCAAATTTATAAAATTGTACAGAAGACCAGAACTGGCAGGTTACCTTGGAGGAGATGCAAATGGCAAATAGCATGCAAAAGAATGCTGAATATTGTACATCATTAAAGAAATACATGTTAAATCAACAATGAGATACTATTACACACCTATTGGAATGGTTTTAATTCAAAACTGTTACAATGCATCCTGCTGGCGAAGATGTAGCACAAGAAAATATCATCCAGTGGTGGTCAGAATGCAAAATTATACAGTCATTTTGGAAGATAGTTCTGACAGTTTCATACAACAACGAAGGTATTATGATATGATCCAGAAATCATGTTCCTAAATGTTTACTGAACTGATCTGATGATTTATGTCCACACAAAAACCTGCACACAAACACGTATAAGAGCTGTATTTATAATGATCAAAACCTAGAAAAAAACAAATCATCTTTCAATAGGTGATTGGATCAATAGATATATTGTATGATATAACCACACAATAGACTCTCATATAGTGATGTAAAGAAATTATGTACAAGCCCTAGAAAGACATGAATGAGCTAAATACATAATGCTAAGTTAAAGTCAGTTTCTAAAGGCTACATACTCAATGAATAAAAATACTTATTGTTGACAATCTTAACAAAAGGCAAACTGCATAGACAATGAAAATATTAGTTATTGTCAGAACTTCAGCAGAAGGGAAAAAAGGTTGAACAGGTGAAGCAGAAGGGAAATTTGAGGATGGTGAAACAATCTCTTAATATCCTACAATAGTAGATACATGACACCTCACATTTGTCAGAACCCATTGAACTTTATAACACAGTGAAACATAATGTATGCCTATATTTACAACAACCATTTAGGGAGTCAATGGAATCCAATGATGAAACTCAGAATGCAGAAAACAATCTGCAGTATTATGAATGTGTAAACCATCTCACTAAAAAAAAAAAAAAAAGTGGTGGGAGAAAAGTGCTGACTTAAGTAACTTTAGAAATGAGTGGCATTTGTAGAACTAAAGATCAAAGAAACTGTACACAACACTGTACTCTAATTGATAAAGTTACATCCCACTGGAATATGGGTTAACAATTTTGATAATTGTACACATTTTTTTCTGGAAATGAACAATAAGTTAAACAGATTGCAGATGGTGGGAACCAATTGTCTTACTCTTTGAGTAGGAGTTACAGATAAGCAAGTGGAGGAGGCAAAAATGACCTATGTGATAATGGATTGTAGTTGGAGAGGTTCCTATGAACTCATTTTAGCTTAATGTAGATACAGATGGTTTTATAGAGAAATGTTCATAGATGTGTCTATATATAAGTTAGTATGCATGGATATATTTCATGGTTCAGTCAGCTGAAAGGGCCTAGAAACACCACCACAAGAGCAATGAAAACATCTAATTCCCAGACATTGGTGTCTAATGCTATTTGCAATAAAAGGAATCAACTTTTATTAAAAATGGCTGATTCCAAGATTGGGGCAGAAAATATACAGGATAAGTCTGGAGGATCTTTAAGTAAAATAAATGCAAGAAAATAAATACTCAAAAAAAAAAAAAAAAAACCAAAATAAAACAAACCACAAAAACACAATCATGGGGAAATATCAAAGGGATATAGGAGTCAAATGAAAAAGCTCATAATGACCAAAGCTGAAATAATTTGTGCAACAAAATATAGTATTTTATTTTATTATATTTCTTAATATTACATAAAATATTAAATAAATATTCATGAGTTCTCATAATATAAATACATTATTGAACAAAAGTGGAGAAGGATTAACAGATTTTCTGTGAAGAGTAAAATTGATTTCTAGAGATACCTCAAATGGGAGGAGCATAACTCCTTCTTCGTTACATCTGACTTCCCTCCAAAGAGGACAACATTAAAAAGAGTAACTTTACTGTGTAGAAACATGAGAACTCAGTGAGGGAATCTGGTCAACATCAACAGTGATAAAGAATGTTCATAATATATATCCTTCATATGATGTGAAGGAAATCTCACATCTATGATCTTCCTTTCCCAAACCTATAACCACGGTGTAATCATGGAAAATGAAACCATGTAAATCCCAATATGAGGATATTCTGCAAAATATCTAAACAGTACTCCTCAAAACTGTCAAGGTAATTAAAGACAAGATAAGTTTGAGAAACTGTCACAGACAGAAAGGGCCTAAGGAGACATGATGACCGAATTGTATGTAATAGCCTGGATGTAATCTGATAATAGAAAAAATACATTAGGTTAAAAACTAAGGAAATCTGATGAGGTATTGACTTTAGTAATGATAATGTATTGATATCTGTTCATTAATTGTGAAAAATATATCATTCATCCTTGTGCAAGGTGGTAATAATAGGGGAAGAGAGTGTGACATATGTGGGGATTATACCTGTTATCCAGCATTCTGGTTCAGCAATTGTCTCTGTGTCAATTAGCCAATTAATCTTGATTTTTTTTTCATTTGTTAAATGAGAAAAAATATCCAGAAATCTAGAATCATTACATTTTTCTTTTAGGTTCTTTATTTTTTTATTAATACAACAGGTAATTATTGAATGTCAACTGCTTACAAAACATTATTCCTGACATTATTTCATAGCAGTAAACTGAGCAGATAATGGTTCTGTCTCAGAGAAGTTAGAGTTTATTGAGAAATAGATATTAAATAATTAGCTATGAATGTGGTTATTTGAAAACAATTTTAAGCACTTAAAAAGAGGTATACATTGTATGCACGTGACTAGATAAGTGAAATATAATTGGATTGATGTTCTGGAATGAGGTGTAAGTGGATTAAAAGACATTGGGCTATATTATGCTAGGTTGTAAAAGTATGCCAAGGAATGTAGTCATTTTCTTAAAAGCAATAAGAAACTACGTAAATATTTAATGGTAAGAAGAGTTGACACGATAGGTTTGCATTTTTGTAAGATTACAGGAATGAACGTAGAAAGACAACTTTGGAGAAGATGGTACCAATACGGATATAAAATCAGGATTTTTATTACAACAAAACATTGGTGATTGTGACTAGGGTGTTTGCCTAAATCAGACTACCTACTCTTCTTCTTCTACCTACGTTATCTCTTCTGATGTGGAGCAATTTGATATGTCTTGCCCCATGTTTAGCAATCCTATAGAGAAAATATCAAGAGTTTCTGGGACTTAACTTCTCGTGAAATGATAGAATAATCCATTATGTTTTAAATGAATATTTTAAAATAAGTAACATAGAAAAGATTAATTGATTTAAGAAAACTCAACATTTTTGGTAGCATTCAGAAGTACTCATGGATTCAAATTTTAATAAAAGCTTATTCAACAACTTTAAAAAGAGGGGTAGATATATTTGGAAGATGTGAAAGAAATCAAAATAAGGGAATATAAAAGGACTGCTGTAGAACTAACATATCCCCTTATATGCCCATTTTTTAAATGCCCACTTTAAAGTTAGGGAAACTGCTCACACATATCCATCACTGTGCTTGCTGCCTGACTTTTTTTAAAAGACTATTTTTAGATGCTTGATAGTTCATTTCTTTTGATTGCTGAATAATATTCCATTTATTTGATGTCTCATAGTTATTTATCCCATTCACTTACTGAGGGATGTCTTGGTTGCCTCCAAGTTTTAGCAATTATTTTAAAGCCTATATAACACCCATGTGCAAGTTTTGTATGCACATAAGTTGTCAACTCCATTGTGTAAATACCAAGAAGCATGATTACTAGATGATATGGCAGGAATAGGTTTTGTTATAAAAGAAACTGCCACATTGTTTTCCAAAGTAGCTATACCATCTTGCCTGGCTTTTTCAAAAGTTAACAGAAGAAAATATCAGGGAAAATGTAACAAATTTTCAGTAAAAAAAGATGAAATTAACAATAAAGTAATGAAAAAATTAAAACAAGTTAATTAAAATGTTAACAGAAATGTGATAATTTTAAATTATTAGCAAGAAAAGAAAAATACAAAAACAAAAAGAAAGTGCTATAAAAGAGAAACGAAACAAAAGAAGGTAAGAATAATTAAAATATAACTTTCAGTTAGAACCAACAGCAAAGAGCATACAAATAAAACATGGAAATATTATTAAAATGAAATGCAATGTAAACTCTGATAGCAGCTTCTAAGCTGACTCCCAGTGTTCTCCATCTCCAGGGACTCATGCCCTTGTGCAATTTCTTCCTGTAGAGTGTGGACTAGACCTACTGACTTGCCTCTCATGAAAAATAAAAAAATATGGCAGAAGGAATGGGATGTCACTTCAAAATCAAGCTATAAAAGACATCTGTCTTGCTGGCACTCCTTTCTCTCTCTTTCTGGCTCTTCTGGCTTGGTAACACTGAGGAAGCAAGTTCCAGTGTTGCATGTTGCCCTACGGAGATACCCATGAGGCAGGAATGTGAGCGTAGCCAAAAGCCAAAAGCCAAAAGCCAGTAAAGGACACCCAGTCCAAAGGCTTAAAGATACTGAATTCTGCTGGCAGCCCCATAAGCAAGTTTGGAAGTGGATTCCCCCCAAGAAAGCCTTGAAATTACCTCAGGACAGGATGACAACTTGTGAAAGATCCTGAGCCGTAAACCTTAACTAAACTGCACCCAGATTCCTGACCACAGAAACAGACATACTAAGTAGTATTGTTTGAACAATTAAGTTTAGAGTCATTTTTTTTTTTTTTACCTTGCCATAGTAACTAATATGTAAATTTAAAAGGTAAGGTATTTGTTTTTAAAATTCAAAAGACATTTTTCTAAAGGCAGTAGCTTGACACTATCACTCAATTAAAATATGGCCTCTTAAAACTAAGCTATGTACAGTGACTTTCTGAAACCCAAATCTTCACATGTGTATCCTTTCATGGCTTTGATTGTCCGTGACCTTTTTCAAGGAGTACATTCCAATAATGAATGATCTAAACACATACAACCCTTGGCCTTGCCCCTTTTGCTCAGAGCAGTTCTGTGTTTTGACATTCTTCCTTTTACAGGGGGCTGCATTGATTCTAGGCTTATTGATTCTGGGTACCCTTGAAAATATTACACAAATAGAATATGGTTGAACTAAGACTTTATGACTTTCAAGGCTAATGTTGCAAGGTCATGTAGCTTCTACCTGATTGATTCTCTTGTGATGTTCTTTCTAGGAAATGCTATCAGCTATCTAAGAATGCCGACTACCATGAGATCACCAAGCTGGAGAGGCCATGTGTAGATGATCTGTTAAATAGCTCCAATTGAGTTCCCAGCTGTCATCTAGCCTCAGCTGCCAGCCACTTGAGTGGGCCATCTTGGAGGCCAGCCCACTTGAACTTTCAGATAACTGTAGCCTCATCCAACATCTGAAACATGAAAGTCCAACTAAGAACCACCCAGTCAATCCAATCCAGGATTCCTCACTCACCAAACAGTGAGCAAGATAAAGTAGTTGTTTTCAGCTGCTAAATTTTGAGGTGATTTGTTTTGCCACAATAGTAATCTAAATAAGTGGCATGTTCTAACAGCTTTTATATCTCTGTGGATAAAATTTGTCTTTAACTCAAGTTGTTCCAGTTACTTTTTCTCCATCTGATTCCTACTGTATAAGGTGATGCACCCAATAGAAACCCTTATTTTATAAGAAAATTTGCAGACTGTTCTCTTTCTAAAATTGACAGAGCTCACTTTTGATAAAAACATTCAACTGTCCTCATGCCGAATCCATATTTAGATGAGGTGAATCAAAGCTTATTTTTTGGTTAGTGACATATAACTTCAGAAGTGTGTCTTATCTAATTAAAATTTTATCCTTATTCTCTACATATAGCGGTTCCACAATTAATTGCAATTTTTCTCTGAATTATAATTTTGCTGTTTCTTGCCATACCAATATAAGCCCTTTTTCATATTTTAAAATAGTCTCTTTTAAATGACAAAGACCCTGACAAGGTGTTCCTACATGAATGTTTAATGCATTATATTGTACAACTATAAATTTTCTTTAGAAAGTACAAAAGTAGGTCAGGTTGACTGGAAAGGGTCATGAGATTTTGTTTTGACTGATACGAAAGTTCTATACCTTGATTAGGGTGGTGGTTACACAGGCGTATAAAATTTCAAAAATATTTTAGTTGTACACTTAAGGTTGGTATATTTTATTACATGTAAATTGTGCCCCAATAAAAATAATATAACCTCCAGAACAAATTACAATAATTTTGAATACAAATTATAATTATAATATAAAATTATAATATGTTCCTGCTTTATTTATCAATTTAATTTCTACTGAGGTTTCCCTGTGTATTGCTTCAGGCATGTTGTAAACAAGTGGCACTTTGAAAAAGGATGATTAGATAATATAAAAAATATGCTATCTACAATGCATGGATATAAATGTGTGCAATTTCAGAAATCTATAGATGTGGTTAAGACAAGTAACAAAGCTAGTGATTCTTCCAACCACTACAAGACCCAGGGTTTAGCAATAGTGGAAACATTTTAGCACCATTTAGGAAAAAAGGGTCAAGGAGATGGAGAGATTCAAAGACCCCAGGAAGACTTGTAGCTTATGTAGAGGAGGTATCTAACAGGTGATATATCCATTGCTAATAAAAGTCAGAAGGAAACAGACTGGCAACCTATGATCAAACGGATAATGATCACTTTAATAGGAAGATTTTACTCTCTTTTCAGGTTCCTAGTCTTTGCTTTCCATTGATTGCAGTCAACCAGAAGATAGAGCATGTGGTAGCCTGCCTTCATGATGAATGTCATTAAGCTGTTTACCTTTTTTCTTTTAATTACTCCATCAACAGGTGGAGTCCATCCCTGCCATTCTTTTGAATCTGCACTGGTGTTAGTGGCTTGTTTCACCAATAGAATGCCCTAGAAACAACTTCCTGAGACTTTTAAGGATAGATCATAAAAAGTATTGCAGCTCTCTCTTGGTGTAATTTTTCTTTTTATTTGTTTATTTATTGTAGAGTTAGGGTCCCACTATGTTGCCTGGCTGGCCTCAAACTCCAGGGTTCGAGCAATCATCCTACCTCAACCTCCTGCATAGCTGGAAACATAGGCATGTGCCACTGTGCTGAGCAACTTTACTTTTTGGGATAAAGGGGTAATTTGTTTTCTGTTATCTCCAACAGGGACATAAGATTATATAACTTTAATCGTTCAGCATAGCCTTAGTAATCTAAAAGAGTTGCGTTAGAATCTTAGCTCTTGATTAATAGTTGTGTGGTTAATGGGAAATTTATCTAAAATTTGTGGGTCTCATATTTCTTCCTGGTGAAATTAAGATGATAAGGATTATTTCGTAGGGTTAGTCTACAGACAAACCAAATTTCTCATGTAGAAAATGGACATTAAGGCCAGGGATGGTGGCTCACGCCTGTAATCCCAGCACTTTGGGAGGCCAACGTGGGCAGACACCATGAGGTCAGGAGTTCGAGACCAGCCTGGCCAACATGGTGAAAGCTGTCTCTACTAAAAATATAAAAATTAGCCGGGTGTGGTGACGCGTGCCTGTAATCCCAGCTACTCAGACAGAATCGCTTGAACCCGGGAGGCAGAGGTTGCTGGGAGCTGAGATCATGCCACTGTACTCCATCCTGGGTGACAAAGCAAGACTCCGTTAAAAAAGAAAAGAGAAGGGAAGGGAAGGGGGGGGGGGGGGAGAGGAGAAAGGACATTACTGAAAATTCACAAAATAGTTTCCTATGTGCTCATGTATGTTATTAACAGAATTCATTTCCTTGTGGCTGTATAACTTGGAGCTCAGATTCTTGGTGCCTGTTGCTTGGTGAACTCTCAGCTCCTAATATCAGCCTATAGTTCTTAAAAGCTGGTCATAGTTGCTTATCGTTTTGGAAACTCTACATGACCACTTACTTCATTAAGCCAGCAAGGGAGTCTCTAAAGTGATTATTCTAACAAGACAAAGCCTAATGTAAAATAACTATGACAGTGATATCATATCACCTTCATCAGATTCTATTATGTACAGGAAGTCATAGGTCTCACCCACATTCAAGGGAAGAAGGAAGAATTTTACAAGATCAGGACCAAACCTTGGAATCATGGATGAGAGGCAACCTTAGGGTCCATCTGTAATAGTTTTTAACTTTTGTCATTTTCATTCTGTTTGGCTTTTGTCTGATTAATTGGTTTCTAAATCTACACAGACACAGACAAGAGGCTATTTTATATCTCGAGAGGAAATTGTATGCAGAATATTGAGGTTGTTTCTATAGAGTCTCTTTTCTCTATGACATTGGTACCTTGATTCTGGCTACCTTGGTAGTGCAGAAATCAGATTTGTCTACCCAGCCAAAGGTTGTAGGCTGCTCTATTCTGTTCATCCTCTATGCAACCAGGTGTGACTCTTCAGATTCTGACTGTGGTTCATGCTGCATAATGTCAAATGTCAAGACAAAAGGAGTGGTGTGTGCAGCCTCATCTCAAGCCATTTTTCTTCTGTGGGAGGCATAATACTGGATCCCCAAGATATCCATTCCTTAATTCCTGAAACCCATGAATGTGTTTCTTTACATGGCAAAAAATACTTGCAGATATGAATAAATGAAGGATCTTGAGATGGGGAGACTGCCCTTCTGGAAGGGCTCAATGTAATCACACAGGATGTCCTAAGAGGACGTAAGAGGTGTCAAAGACTAAGAAGGAGAAACGAAGGCAGAAGCAGAGTTTGAAGTGATGTGATTGCTAAAGGTGATACCTGGCCAAAGAATGTGGGAAACCTCTAGAAGCTTGAAAAGGTAAGGAAATAAACTGTCCCCTAGAGCTTTCAGAAAGAAAGCGGCTCTGTCAACCCTTTGATTTTAACTTCTTAAGGCCCCGATCTATAATGTAGTAACTTCGTGTTGTTTTAAGCCATTCATTTGTCATAATTTGTTACAGCAGCACAAGAAAATAAATACACACTCTTTCCAGGATTCTGTCCCTTCAGTTCTTGCTCTTCTTCCTCTCTCTCTCTCCCCGCTATGTTTCTGTATTCAGATATTTAGTTACAATCAGTGAAATGTTAGTAAAATATCAGCTATTTCATCATACTGGAAGTAGAGGTTTGAAATAGACTCATAATAGTTACAAATTATGAATTCTATAATCTTTGCAATGTAAGTCTCCTCATCTTATTCAGTTACAAAATGAAGATAATAATAAATTCCTTAATAGGTGACCCTGTGGATTATATGGATTTGAGTATTGTATTAGTCAGGGTTTTCTCAAGAGAGAGAACAAATAAGAAATATGAAAGGATATTCACTAGAAGAACTGGCTCATGCAATTATAGAGGCTGAGAAGTCCCATGACAGATTGTCTGCTACCTGGAGACCCTGGTATGCAGTTAGTGTAATTCAGTTCAAATATGAAGGCCTGAGAACCTATGGGGGCTACTGGTGTGAGTCCTGGAGCCCAAAGGCTAGAGAATCTGGAGTTCTAAAGCCCAGCGGCAAAAAAAAAAAAAAAAAAAAAGTGTAAATCAGCTGTAAGAGGGAGAGAGACCAGTTCCCTTTTGCTCTGTTTTTGCTCTATCTTGACACCCAGCCAATTAGATGTTGTTTGCCTATAACGATGGTAGATCTTCCAGACTTAGTTCACTTGGACTCACATGCCAATCTCCTCCAGAAACACCATCACAGGCATACCCACAAATAATACTTTATCACTTCTCTAGATGTTCTTTAATCCAGGCAAGTTGACACCTACAATTAGCCATGACAAGTATGAAACTATAAGTGCCATATATTATAGAGATATAAATGTTGAGACATTCATTTTACGGTTGCATTCACCGGGAAAGTGACTCTCCTATCTCAGAGTTTGAGAAATTAAAGCACGTTCCTCAGCAAAATGAAAAATTTCTACCTAGTCGTTGATGTAAAAAAATTATTTGTAAGGTGGTGGAAACAAAACTGAGAAAAAACTATACAACACAAAGAATGTCATAAAATATAATAGATCTTTATACATCAAAAACTGATAACATGATTTGACTCTACAATAATGTAAAGGATGTCATTGTGATACATCTCTTTGGAGAATGAATATTTTTCTACATTGTATATACATATTATCTTCTCAGTTTTCACTCTGTTTTGAATCATATTATGTAAAACCAAACATTATATGCTTCCTGAGGAAAAAGATAGTTATTTGAAACACACTAAATTATTGCCATGTATATTCTAAGTTTTTGTATAAATGATGATTAAAATAAGTGAAACCGTAATGCTGTATACATATAAAAGTAGCAATTTCAGCCATTGTAATGTCAACACTAGGGTAATTTTCATAGAACTGTACTTTGACATTAGTAATCCATATATGATGTATATTAGAACTAGAATATTTGAATAATGAGAACATAATGGTCCCAGCCAATCCAGATAACAGAGAACTGCTTGTAACAGAGAATAATAAGTTTATAGGTAAACATGGGGTGAAGATGATTTCACTTAAAATTATGCACACATGAAAAGATAAAATCCAAGATAAAAACAAGCTGACATCTGAATAATATATCTGTAAAGTGCTTAAGCAAGCCAGACAATTTTGAAGATACAAGTACACAATATTCACGGTAAATTGTTAAAAATTGTAGAAAACACTCATACGACTAGTTCGAGACCTATTATTCCAACTATAGATCTCTCTACAAGGTCACTGTCATTTTTTTTAATTAAAAACATACAAACTGATTTTTTATTTATTATTATGACTATAGTTATTTTGCTTTTAATTCTACCTGAACAGGTGGTAAAAATCTTAAGCTTCATTGTATTACCAGCAAGGTTTAGTTTATGAACAAAAAATCTCTTCATATGAGCTGTTGTTGCCTGGCAACATCTGGAGAAAGCTATCTATGCAGCTAGTGAAAACGCCAAGTACAGCATTGTCTGTTAAGGGCCCATTATATTTTATATTTTCTGGATAGGTTTGCAATGCAGCCTGTTTTCATAGCATAATTTCAAAATCTAGGCAACAAAACTTTAATTATTAAATTTCAATAGGATTTAACTTCTCCATAATAAGATGCAGGGAGAGTATCCTCTGTAATTTTATTTAGCTCTCTTTAATTCTGTAAAATAATTTAAATAGTAGTTTTTACAAATCTACTCTATGAAAATACCATTTGCATTGACATTCAGAAATCTTAAGAACCCAACTCAAGTTTTGTGCATTGTTACAATAGAAAATAAAATAGAGATACCTTTTCGAAAGCATTTAAATCATTAGAATTAGAAAGTCATAAGGGACCTTGAGAGATTAATTAACTCATCCTTTTGCCATCTGGTATGAATACATACGCTGTTCTATACAGACGAGAATTCACCCTCTTTCCATAAAGAGAACACATAATCTCATTTTACAATCTACTTTAATAACATTCTTAACACAAAATTTTCATAGTAACATCTTATAATAACTAACTGCAAATTTAGAAATGCAAATTTGTTTTTGTGCTTCCATCTACTTATTGCATATCATATATGACATTTGTCTGGAAGGCAAATGAAGGGTTTCATGGAAAAGAAATGTGGTGTGGCAGAGAGTATTTAAGAGATATGTTTCTTCTTCTCCTTGGACACAGAGCCAGTTTATATTGTTAGACTCCATTGAAGTCAACTGTAAATACGTGACTCAGTTTTAAGCAATGGAATGAGAGCAAAAATGATATGTGCAGCAGTACCAGGGCGAGGACATAACCTCCCGCCCCCACCGCCCCATGTTTATTTTCTCTTAACTGACCTGATGCAGATGAGCTTGGTAATCTTGTAAGTCATGAATTGAAAATGGCAGAACCACATGATTGAAGGAGACTGGGTCCTTGAATTGCCTTGTATAGGAGAGTTGCCTTACCATGCAGGGATACCTGTTTGAGGCATCCCATGAGCAATAAGTGAACTGCTGTGCTAAGCCAGTGAAATGTCAGGAATTTATCTTGCACAATATTTACCTTAATGTGATCTTATGTAATAGCTGCAGAGGGGACTTGGACAGAAGAAAACCTTAGTGGGGAAGGGAATTAGAACTAAATGGTATGTAGTACAGCATGAGAAAGAAGCAACAGCAACAAAGCCAAAGACATATGTTTAGAGTTCCAGGTAGTCTGACTGTACTATTAGACAGCTGTAGTGAATAATGAAAGATAGTAATAGTTTCAAGTATATTGGGGTCATATTTTGGAAGACTTCAAGGATAAGCTGAAGCCTTTGACTTAATTTTGAACATAATAAAAGGAAATAAGCTCACAAGCAAAGAAATACACAATTTGAATTGTAGTATAAGCCCATTAATTTAACAGCTATGAAAAATATGGTTTGGAAGCAGGGAGTAACAAAATCTTTGGAATAACACCCACAGAGTAGAGCCATATAATGTGAATATACCAGGGAAAGAATAAAGGCATTACATAGTTGAGATTTATAAACTTGGCAATTGATTAGATGTGATGGTACAGGAGAAATAACAACAATGTCAATAATTCTATACTCTGATCCTCATTTTTTACTATAAACTAGGCACTATGCTAACCATTTTATGAGGGCTATCTCCCTTAATCTTTACAACACTGTAAAACAAGTACTATGATTGTGCCTATTTCCAAGAAAGAATATAATTTGAGAGATTTCATATATAAGCAAAGGTCATACTCCCTGTAATGAAACAACCAGGTCTGAAACCAAAAATGTAATGTTAGACCCTTGATTTTTAACAAGCATAATCTCAAATCCAGATTTTGAGAAGGATAGTAAACAATGTAAAGATACATGAGAGAAATGAGGGCAAATTCCATTGATATCTCTTTGCTTCAGTAAATTTTTAGATTGATATAATTTCAAACTCATACAAAAGTTTCAATAGTACAAGGAACTCCAATATACCCTTTGCCCAAATTCACCAGTTTTTTATACCCCTGCACACACACACACACACACATTCCATAAAATGACTTTAAAAAATTGTGTTAATAGTAGAGTGAAATTACTCTACCATATTTGCATATTGACTCCAGAAGCCAGTTGGAATGTTCAGCTTGTGACTGACCTTTCAGAAAGAGTTCAGGGCTGGATGTAATTGTATTGAATGAATTAGTATGGACAGAGATTTGGTAAAATCAATAAAATCAATCAGAGCCCTAAGTGAGAGGATAAAAAGGGACAATTCATTAGAAATAGGATAATCCTGTGCAATAGATGTCCAGAGAGGAGAAAATTTCAGAGGTATAGTTGTAAGGTCAAAAATTTCAGAAAGATTAAGAGATCTGGAGAAAGGTTGGATTTAATATTTAGAAGATGACCTCCAGTCCACCATTTGTGGGTAGCATACTGAAAAAGAAACCTAAGTTCTAAAGCGTAAGGAGAACAGTTAGTCAAGGAAATAAAAATAAATAAGAAAAAAATTGCTCTTATAAAAAAATAATTAACATGTTTTACTTTGTTTTTGCTTTTTTGCTATTTATACTCTTTGTTTAATAGTAAATTGCTTCTGAGTCAACAGTTTTAAAAAATACAATGGTAATATATGCATACATATATTCTAAAGGAGTTTGGAATTTGTATTTACAGAGAAATAAATGTTTTATAAAAAGAAAAAAAATACAGTGGTGTAGCCAAGCAGAAAGTTGGAGTGTAAAGTGGTAGCCTATCTAGTGATTTTTCATTCAATCTTCTCAGGGCCAGGTTGAAGGAAAGGGGGAAGCTGCTTCTTTCTGGAAGAACACAGAAATCTGTGATGCCCCATACACCCTGATAATGGTGGTGCAAAGGCTGGAGTTGAAAAAAGTGTACCATGAGTATGTTCACCCCTGCTGAATTAGGTAGAATGGGGTTTGGCTCAGATACTTTACTATTTAGATACTAAAATAAATAGCGGTACTTTAAATGTGAGATACTTTGGGGATATTTGAAAAACACATGTAAACATATGTGTGGATATATGTCATAAATATATATAGATGGGTGTTCATACTTTACCTTGTATTGTGCATGACTCAGGTTTAGAGAAATCTTGTGTTTTCTACATCTTAACTCAAAGTCAGTGAGTCTATTCTATTGGAGGAATTTTTTTTATTTATTTTATTTTATTTTTTTATTTTTTTTGAGACGGAGTCTCGCTCTGTCGCCCAGGATGGAGTGCAGTGGCGCGATCTCAGCTCACTGCAAGCTCCGCCTCCCGGGTTTACGCCATTCTCCTGCCTCAGCCTCCGGAGTAGCTGGGACTACAGGCGCCCGCCACCTCGCCCGGCTAGTTTTTTGTATTTTTTTTAGCAGAGACGGTGTTTCACCGTGTTAGCCAGAATGGTCTCGATCTTCTGACCTCGTGATCCGCCCATCTCGGCCTCCCAAAGTGCTGGGATTACAGGCTTGAGCCACCGCGCCCGGCCCTAATTAGAGGAATTTTTATAATTTCAGCAGGCAAGTTTAATTTCCCTTATAGACATATTTACCTGTGTGTTGATTGCTACAAAAGTAGTGGAGGAAATATTTGTATGTAATTCCTAGCTTTGTTGTGAGGCTAAAGGACATCACATTTTGGAACAGTGTCTTCTGTCACTCCCACTTCATGGAAATCTTGTTTCTTTTTGTTTGTTTGTTCATTGTATGTTTTTTGGTTTTGTTTTGTTTTTACCCTATCTTACTTTGTCTTCCAGACTGGAGTACAGTGGCGCGATGTCAGCTCACCACCACATCTGCCTCCCAGGCTCAAGTGATTCTCCTGCTTCAGCATTCTAAGTACCTGGGATTTTAGGCACGCATCACTATTTTGTACTTTTTTTTTTTTTTTTTTTTTTTTTTTGAGTAGCTGTCGAATTTCATCATGTTGGCCAGGCTGATTTTGAACTCCTGACTTCAAGTGGTCTGCTCGCCTCAGCCTCCCAGAGTGCTGATATTACAAGTGCGAGCCACCTCACCCAGTGAAAACCTTGTTCCTTTCTGTTTTACTTGATTTGAAACATATTTTCATTGAGGAATATCGTAAGCTCAAGAATAAGTTATATGCTACCCATGTTGCTGTCACCAGTGGTGCCTGACTTGCAAGCACTTTCCTTGAAGGTAATTTGCTTTGCAAAGAGGAATCAGTTAAAACTTGTAATTATATTTGTTCAAATTGACACACATCAATGTTTCTCTACTGTGTGTTAATCTCCCTTTCCCCCCAACAACATGGAATCCACACAAATTAAACAATTATTATTTTTGTATTTTTTGAGTTTAGATGTGTTCCAATAGTTATTTTGAAGGAATATCAGGAAGTCATTTAAATTAACACTATAGTAGGCTGGCTGGAACCATCCCATAAAGCAATGGGATATGGAATGTCTCTCATAGATGCACGGAGAGGGAAAAGGCACCATACATACCCTTTAGCAGATTTTCCTCCATCATAGCACAAATCAGGAGCTCTCCCACTAAGAAAGAAAGAATGTTACTATTACCAATTACCAAACACAGTGTCTTGAGCATGAAAGGTAATCATTTGCCTTTGTAGAATCAGTATTTGTAACTGTGGCTGCTTCCTTGAAAATATGGCTAGGAAAAGAAAATGTACTCTGGGGAATTGACTAGGTTTTTTTCCCCCAAATTTTGTTTTCCTCTTCTCCTTTTTCCACTTCCCTCAATCCCTTCCTTCCTTCCCTCCTTCCTCAGTATTTCTCTTTACTTACTATATTTTCCTTCTTTTTTATGAAATAGGTACCTTAGTATGAGCATGGATCAGTGAGCCTAAGCCACCTTTGTCCTATGCATTGAGGCATGGACAAAGTTTTAGTCTTTCTTGTTGATTATGGTCCTGTATATTGAAGTTATGGGTATGATTACTGAACATTAAAGCTTTAAGACATGAACTTTTATAGAAAAATCTCGATATCACTCTATTTTAAAAATGTATTTTAACAAACATCAAAACCAATTATAAACAATTGACAAGAATACAGAAAAATTTATTATTAGTTAAAATTTTAAATGTATTTTAAACCACATTTATTTGCAAATAAATTTTATTGTTTGATCAACTTGCAGATAAAAAGAATGGTAAATATTTTAATATAAAACATTATATCAATAAAACATTATATCAATAATACTATATATAATATTGTATTACATGTGACTATAAATTGTGGACACAGGTTAGGTGTTACTGTTTCCATAATGCATACTGGTTGAAGTCAAATAGTCAAACTATAGTTTGTTTAATAGTTTCCTATTGGTTTTAAACTCCCCAGGGTTAGAATATTTACAGAATATTTATTGCAAAGTGGCAAGTTACCTGATAATACCATGCTAAAATTCTGCTAACATCACTTTCATACAGAGACTCTTAATGGGATTAACATATGTCACAATCCAAAAACCTAAACAGAATTCTATTTAAACCTACTGGTTTTGAAAGAGACAGTGTTCAGGTGTTTGTTTGTAGCACTTCTGGGAGTAATGCCAATCCCCAAGAACATTAGTATTCCTGAAAGTTTACGTTCTCTTCCTATAAATTATTCTTCTGGAAAAGGTAAAATAGTATTATGTGATTAGACTACACATAGATATAACTGTAATGACTTATTCACAGATGAGAAACAAAGTGAGTGAGCTGTTAAAAAAACATTAAAAATAAAGAGGAAATATGACATTATTTTGTTTACTGCATAGTACGTATATTTCAGCATGAATTTGCTGCCCCTATGATTCAAATACCTAGATTAATATTAATAATAGCAGAAATAATTAAAATATCACATCTTATATGTCAGATGTTTTTCACATACATAGTCTCTTTTATCTTCATGAAAACTAAGCAATATAAGTATTGTTAGTTCCATTTTCAAATTGACAAAATGAATTTTAGTCAGGTTAAGTAATAAGTTCAAGGTAAGTAGTAAAATATCCTGCATTGTTTAACTGTATAACTTTACCACCTGAAATGTTTTGTTTATTATAAACTTTAAATAAGTATTCTTTAAATGACCATATAATGCCTGGAAAGTAAATTAGACCCATTGGAGCATGGTATAAATATTAACCATCATGAACTACAAGGCTCACCCAGAAGGACAAGAAGGTTAAAGTTTCTAATTCAAGTTTCTATAAAGTGAATGTCCAAAAGGAATAAAATAATTGGGGGTGAGATATGTAAGTAGAAAAATAAAGAGAGGTAGAAAAAGTACATATTTCAATGAGATTGAAGAATGAGTGTTCTGGAAGGCTGAACATGAATCATTTTTGGTGCTAGAAAATTGATTGGATTTCATTGTATGTACATTACTAGCCATTTTGGTGGGTTGAAAATTGAGGAAATAGATAAATTGAGGAGATAGATAGACACCCATATTTTTATATTATATTCTCCTTATAACATATTTAATTTTGCACATTTGGGATTTTTAAAAAATATCCAAATTAAGTATCCAAATTAAGGACACTTTCTCAACGGATATTTTTCTCATTAGACTCTAAACTGGTCATAATTTTTGACCCATTGTGCCTGTGTGTTTGTGCAAAGTTGTGTTTATGTGTGCTTATGTTTAATTGAAGCACTGAGTTGTGTTATTCTTCCTTTTCATATTTTTTCCAATTCTTGAGACTTACTGTTTGAAGTCTGATAGTATTTTGCAGAGTATGATTTTAATAAACCATAACCCAAAGGACAATTTCAATGGTTATAAAAGACACAGAGAGAAAGGACAAACTTTTGTGCTTGGAAAGGGAAGTTACTATTTTTGAGAATTATACTGGTTGAGGTATTTTGTTTGATAACAGATTATTTGTTTGAAAATAGGGTATGTTTTTATTAGTGAGTAGTAGAAGCAGAAGAAATCCTGTAATTAAGTTTATAGGTTCTCAAAAGGAGTAAGAATAGTAATGGCATTTAATGAGAATCTATTTTTAGGTAAGTGCTACTGCTCTGCACTTATTTAATTTAGTTATCACATCAACTCTACAAATTAAGCATTAATAATCCATTTTTACGTATTTGGATAAAAGGTTGATAAGGTTAAACAAATTTCCAAATACAACTTAACTGATTTTTTATAAAGACAGAGTTTGAAGCACATTTTTTTGCTTGATTACAGTGATGAGTAAATATGTTCTTTCCTTTTCTCTTTTTCTTGACATATAGCAGAGTTTCGTTTTGAGCGTGAATATTCTTAAGTTCTTCAATTCAAAATAGAGACTTCAAAATTTTTGCTTCTAAAAATATTCTCATTTTATTTTAATATGTAATCAGGAGTTTTCTAGGCATAATAATGGATTGAGCATTGGTAAATTGAGCTAATAATTACTCAAGGTGGAAAAAAATTTTTAAACGCATATTATACTCAAGTTGACTTGTCATTTCATCTTCTTTCCTTGCACTTCAGTAAAGTCCTAATGAATGCAGTTTGGAAATGGATTTCCCTGAAGAGCTATTTTCATTCATTTGTCTGTCTCACACACACAAAAAAGCAGACAATAATCAACTTAAAACACCTGCTTCACGCTGAAGATAAAATTCAGTCCAATAAATATTGCTGTTTTGCACACCTAAGATTTTTTCTGAATGAATTCCAAAGAATTAAGGATACTTTCTCAACAGATATTGTTCTCATTAGACTCTGAACTGGTCATAATTTCTGACCCATTGTGCATGTGTCTGTGTGCAAAGGTATGTGTGTGTGTGTGTGTGTGCATACATAAATCTTTCACTAATGGGTTATTGAACCTTTTTATATTGCATTGTTTGATTTGTTGATATGTTTTTTACTTTGCTAGTAATCATTGAAGACCCTTAAACCATTGCAATAACAAAATAATTATTTCCTGACCTGCAATTGTGCTTTTAATCCTTTCAGTCAATGGAGTTTTGTTGTTATCATGCTGCTCTAGTTTTTAACTTGTCCTCAAAGCAGGATGATTCATTTTCATTCTTTACTAGCTTGTTTTTCTTTATTCTTCAAATACAGTTTTAAAATGCAATCAAATAATATTTCAAGCATCTGGCCAGGCGCAGTGGCTCACGCCTGTAATCCCAGCACTTTGGGAGGCCGAGGCAGATGGATTGCCTAAGGTCAGGAGTTCGAAACCAGCCTGGCCAGCATGATGAAACCCTGTGTCTACTAAAAATACAAAAATTAACAGGGCGTGGTGGCAAGTGCCTGTAATCCCAGCTAGTCGGGCAGCTGAGGCAGGAGAATCGCTTGAACCTGGGAGGCGGAAGTTGCGGTGATCTGAGATCGTGCCATTGCACTCCAGTCTGGGCAACAGAGTGAGACTCCATCTCAAAAATAAAAATAATAAAAAAAGAATATTTCAAACATCTTACAAAGGCACTCAAGCGACAATTAAATTTAACAGATTTAAAAAGGTTTAATCAGTTTAATCAATGAAGTATCTAGAGAAATAAATCTTTCAGGGTTCCAGAAGGTTGATGAACCATTGTGAAGGTATTAACACCTGTTTTCACTCTATGTTTGAAGTGTCCCTGCATTTGTTCTGCATTTGCTGAAGGCAAGAACATATATATACACACATATGTTCTTGAATATATATATTCAATATATATATTCTATATATATTATTTTTGCTATATATATTCAATATATATGTTCTTTTGGCAAGGAAAAATAGCCTCAGGAATATTATAAAAATAAAATACTATCAAAAACAAAATTAAGCCATGTGCAGTGGTGCAAGCCTGTAAGCTCAGCTACTGGAGAGGCCGAGATGAGAAGACTCTTTGAGCCCAGGAGTTTGAGACCAGCCTGGGCAACATAGCAAGACCCTGTCTCAAAAAAAAAAAAATGTAAGATTAGTACTCAGACATAGTTTAGTTTTCCTTTCTATGAGGAAAATAACTCATAGGTATGTTTTGTAGAGTATCATATCAGCTACTTTTCACTATGTGGGCAGTTAACTTTTTTCTTTTCTCAGCATTTTCTCTAAATAATGTTCATTTTAAATGCATTTTTCAGAATATGTCAATAAGCCCATGGTAACTGTTGTCTATACTCATTGATGTTAAAGCAAGGATTCTGGTTGATAAAGCAGTATTTTTCAGGTTAAAGAAAATTAAATAAAACATTTTAAACATATAGGGTTCATGTTTTGTTTCAGAAAATCCATAAATTCAGTTAAATAATTAATTTTATCCAGGGTACCTTAAAAATGACCATAAGTAAATAACAATATTATAGCAAAAGTGGAACTTTCCCAAACCTACAATCTATCACAACACAGGCCAGGAATTGGTATAGAGGGAAAATAAGAACTTAATAATAAAATAAGAATCTAAATTATAGATGCTTTTCATTTTAGTTAAGAATGAAATTCTATATGGGCCCTGTCAAGTACTCACTAACTACTTTTAATATTCGAGGAAGATTATGTAATATACATGTTAAATATATATTTTATGCCATCCAATTTTGCCACTGATTGTCAGAGGAACAGAAAGCAATGTATCAAGATTATATTCTCCAATATTGTGTATATTCATTCACCACTTCATGTTGTTTCTCCCAATAATTGTTTTCTCGAGTTACAAGTAAATACTTATAATTGAGAAATTAAAATTATTTCTTGAGAATAAAATTGACTTTTAGTGAAAAAAAAATATATATATATATATAAAACTGTAAAAATTCAGAATACAGATATATGAGCGCCAGCTAAGAAGATGGGGGCATACTATTTTAAATAAGATAACATTTGAGCTCGGCTTTAAAGGATGGATGGAAATTAAGCAAATACATATTTAAGACAGGGTATTCTAGATGAAGAGAATGGTACAAACCATATAATAGAGAAAATACAGATTGTTCTCTGTGAATGGTATATGTCTAATTTGGTTCTAATATGAGATAATAAAAGCTTATGGAAGAAAATAAAGTGAAAAGCAAATTTGGGATTAGACAAAAAAAAGTCCAAGTGATATTTTTATTTAGCAAACAAGAAAAATTCTTTGAAAATGTAATCAGTGAAGTCACACTATTCGAATGCTGATATTTAATCTAGGATCACTTTCTATGATTAATTGAAGCATAGAGAAAGAGAAACTAGTCATGGAACTATCGCAAATTTGAGGTATGATTGTCTGAATAAGATGATTGCTGTGTAAATGAAAATGAGAAAACAAACAGAAAAATACTATAAGAAGAGAAAAACATAGAACTTTGATAATGAAGAGAAAAAGAAGAAAATGAAGACTAGAAAAAAGAAATATGTATCAAAAGTTGTTCTGGCTAGGTAATTTCACTTCAGAAAGTACGGACTAAAAATCCACAATTCAGTGTAAAACATTCACCACATTGTTTATACTGTGAAATATTAAAAACCAACGTAAATGGCCAACATAGAAATGGCTACCTAAAATACATGCTGGACAATAAGAAAGATGTAAAAATGCACATGAAACATAGAAAATAGTAAAATTGATTGGATTTATGTGATGGGTCATAGTTATTTTTATTTGTTTTATCTTTGTTCAGGAAGTCTCAAAATTGTTTATATTGAACTTACATTGTTTTGTATTATAAACATATTAATGAGATTTGTATTTAAAAAGGATTTGAGGAGATTTCCAGTTTCAGGTCTATTGTGTAAAGAGTATGGAAGTTGTCTATCCTGTCCTCAAAACAAGAGAAAGCAGAATAAACTAAAAATCAGTGGCTTTTCTTGGATCTATCAGAGAATGAAGTAGTAGGTCAATTTGTCAACTGAAACCTGAAGAGGTAGGTGTGTACGTAGACTCACAGCCGATATCTACCTAAATGGAAAGAAGTTCCTGGAGCCATAGACTCTTCTTACTACTGGGGGGGGGGGGGGGGGGGGGCGGGGAAAGATAAATAAAAAAGCAAGAAAATGCTGTCTTGAGAAACAAAATAATCATCAGAACCAAGCTCAGATATAACACAGATACAGAAATGATCATAAGTAGAATTTAAAGTAAAGATGATTAATATGTTAAGGACTTTAATGGAAAAAGTAGATACGTGTGTTACACGTATGAGTTATGTAAGCAAAGGCATGGAAACGTAAAGATAGAATCAAAAGGAAATGCTAGATATCAATAAAGTTGTAATGAAAATTAAGTTTATCTTTCTTGAGCTCATCAGTAGACTGATGAGTAGACACAGCCATGGAAAGAATCAGTGGTCCTGAAAATAGATCAATATACATGTCCTAAACTAAAATGCAAAGAAAGAAAAGGGGTGGGGGAAAGAACACTTTAGAATGTGGGATAATTTCAAAAGGTGTAACATAGGTGTAATTGGATTACCTGGAAAATGAAATGAGGAAAGAGCAGAAAAATATTTGTAGTAATAATTGCTGATATATTTCCAAAGCTGATGAGAGACATCAATCCATATATCCAGTAAGCTCAGGAAACATCAGCAAAATAAATATTTTAAAACAATAATCACCACAATGACAAAGAAAGGCATATAATAATGAAGCAGCAAAACCGAAAACAAGAAGAAAATCTTGAAGAAACCAGAAGAAAAATCATTTAACCTATAGAGAAACAAGAATAAGAATTACAGTAGACTTCTATTCATAAACCTCTTAAGCAAAAACAGAGTAAAGTGAAATATGTAAAGTGTTAAAAGAAAAAATGAACATTATTCTGGAATTTATATTCAGTAATTTATACTACAAAAGTAAATAAAAATTAAAGACTGTAGAAGACAAACAAAATCTCATGAAATTGAGCACCAGTAGGTATGTCATGCAATAAATCTTAAAATATGTTTTCAGAAACATGAAATACAATATAGCCAGAGTTCAAACCTATATGTAAAAAGAAAGCATGCTGAAGAAGGAATAAATGAAGTAAAATAAAATATTTGATTGTTCGAAAAATAGTGTTTTTATGGAGTAACAATACTAACGTTCTATTCAGTGGTTACAGCATGTACACACATGAAGTAAGTAACAGCAATACTTTAAGAGATGGAAGGAAGTAGTGGAGAAGGTTGTTATAAGGTATTTGCACTACACTAGAAGTGTTACACTGTCATTGAAGGTGGACCTATACTAGTTTAAAAATATTAAAAAGAAAACACTCAAGTTTTTTTGAAGACATAAAACAAGGAAATATATAAAATGCAGTAAAAGATGCTGAACCAAAAGTTGAAAGAATGAGAAGCAAAGAAAAAAATGCAACAAATAGGAAATGGTTACCAACATAGCTGATATTAATACAACCATATCTATAACCACATAAATGTTAACTGTCTAAGTATACAAACTAAAAGACAGATAATAGAGTGAATAAAAATAATGCAACAACCATGTGATCTTTATGGCATGCTTACATTAAACATAAATACTCAGATATGTTAAAAGGGATGAGAAAGATATATCACGCTTACATGAACAAATCCTAAATGCATATTGCTAAGTGAAAGAAGACACTCTGAAAAACCTATCTACTGTATAATTCCAATTACAAAGTATTCTGGAAAAAGGGAAACTACAGAGGGGTAAACAGATCAGTAGTTGCTAGAAGTTCAGGATGGGATAGAGGGTTGAACAGGCAAAGTGCACGGACTTTTTTAGGGTGGCAAAAATATTCTCTTTATGGTACTGTCATGGTAACTACTTACAGCATGTGCTTGTCAAAATCTGCAGAATTTCACAACGCAAAGAGTGGATCTTAACTTACACAAATTTAAAAATATTTAGGAGGCCAAGTATTCCAGGATAGAATACAGGATGTGATGAAACATTCACTGTATTGCAAATATATGAAAGACGGCATGAAAGTGGTGGGAAAATATAGTGTGGACCTAATTAACTGAGGAAGGGAGGGAGTGCAGTCTGTAACACTGAAGGCAAAAGGACTGTACGTATGCTCGTGATCTACCTGATAAAGCCATTTTTAGTGACAGTATGGGTTATTTCTCAGACTACTATTCGTATATACTGGACTTGAAAAATTAAGTAAATAGATGGTCAATGGTGGCAGCAAGATCACTCCCTGTTGGAGGAGGAATTTACAAATAAGTAAACTAGGGAGGCTAAAATAATCTATATGGTAATGGATTGGACTTAGAAAGCTAAATATGAACTTGTGTTTAATTTAAAATAGATACAGATTATTTTCTCTTTTTTAATTTTTTTGTTACTATCCTACTGAAAAAAAAATAGAGTCCTAAAGAAAAACAAATAAATAAAATAGAATAGACACAGAACATTACTTACAGGAAAATTTATAGGTATGTTGATATATGTGAGCTAATATTTGCATGTGTTATTCCTTGCTGTGTTCTCTAAGAGGGTCTAGAACCAATAACATCTCAGTAGTGAGTATAGCAACTCATACTCCAATTAGATATTGATTTCTAATACTATTCTCCAATAAAAGAAACTAGGCCTCCTTGAGAAATGGCTGATTCTAAGACTAGGGCAGGAAATACTGAAAAAATGAATCTATAGCACCTTAGTGAGAACAAGCAAGAAAGTGCTCAGAAAACACCACAATGACGGAGAATGCAATTATATGTCAGAACACAGGAGCCAATTGAAAACGCCTTCAATGACCCAAAATGGTCCAATTTGAGCATCAGAATAAATGAAATATTATTTTATTATAACCTAATGATATCATTTGGCTGTGTCCCCACCCAAGTCTCATCTTGAATTCCCACTTGTGGGAAGGACCTGGTGGGAGGTAATTGAATAATGGGGGCAGATCTTTCCCATGCTGTTCTTGTGATAGTGAATACGTCTCATGAGGTCTGATGTTTCTATCAGGGGGAGTTTCCCTGCACAAGTTCTCTCTTTGCCTGTCACCATCCATGTTAGACTTAACTTCCTCCATGCTCTCTGACATAATTGTGAAGCCTCCTCAACCATGTGGAACTATTAAGTCCATTAAACCTTTTTTTCTTCCCAGTCTTAGGTATGTCTTTATCAGCAGTCTGAAATCCGACTAATATACCTAATGTATAAAAATAAGTATCTGTAATTTCATATTTACATAAATAAATGATCAAATAAAAATAGAGAAGAAAAATAAAAGAATAGAAAAATCTGCCTTGCAGAGAAATTCCAAATAATTTATGTAGATACTCTTAAAGAGAGCACAGTGCACACTGACCTTCTTCTATATAGTATGTATAGAAAGAGGGAGGGGGAAATACCATTACAGTGCGGAAATCTGACAAACACTACTTTAGCTGGTGAGCAGGGTTTACATTAACCTTTTTACTGAAATACTGAAATATTAACCTTTATATGTACCATTAATATGAGGGATAAGGCTCAGTGGTTTTCCTTGCCAAAACCCTTAACCCCACTATAATCATAAGAAAATCACCAGACAAATCATAACAGTCAGCAAAAATCAATATTTCTCAAAATTGTCAAGGTCATCAGAAACGCGAAGAGTTTATAAAGCTGTTGTTGTCAAGAGGAGACATAAACAACAAAATCTAATGCGGTGTCTTTTGATAAGAGCCTGGATTAGAGAAAAAATAGTAGGTGAAAACTAAGGAAATCTGAGTGTCGTGATCAATTTTATGTGCTAACTTGACTGGGCCATGGAATGCCCAGACATTTGGCTAAACATTATTCTGGGTGTGCCTGAGAGGGTATTTCTGGAAGAATAAATTTTGAATCTGTATACTGCATAAAGTTAACATATGTGGGCCTCATTTAATTAATTAAAGACATAAATAAAACAACAGCAAATAAAGCCAATTAAGAGGAGATTCCTCTTGCCTCACTCCCTTGAGCTAAGACATTGGTCTTTTCCTGCCCTCATTCGAACTAAAACATCAATTCTTCAAGCATCATGCTGTGATATTTTAGAGGCACGACTGCAAATACTTATCAAAAGCTTTTTGAGTGCATATACCCTTTAGTTTAGTAAATCCACTTTTTGATTTACAAAACAAATGACACATTGTTTACAATAATAAAATTTTTTTAAAACTTAATTATTTTGTAAAGGGAAACCAGATAAGTAAATTAAGATATATGATATAATTGAATAATCTGGAATCATTAAAAATGATGTGGTAGAAGTATATATAACAATGTATATTCTCATTATATTACTTAGCAAAAAGTAGCTGCTTATAAAAATAAATGACTAATAGTTAAGCCCTAATAGTGGAAGTTTTTATGTAATGAGACAATGCCTTTGGGAGATTCTACTTCTAGAAATTTTCTCTAATTACTAAATTTAGGTCTGTCCTATTAATGACCTCCAGTATTATAGAGACCATATCCAATTGTTCTTCTATTTGGTAGGCAATTGTCTTTTCAAGTCTTGTCTTTAATCTTCTTTTAGAGAATAAGTTGAAAATTCTTATTTACTTTACTTGTATTTCATATAAGAAGGTCTTATGTTTAATTTTTGAACAGGCTGAAATTTCTCCTATTTTGTTTTTAAAACCTTATAAAGAAACATAAATCTAATATTAAAATACTTGGGTGTGATGTAGTGACTAACGTCTGTAATTCTAACACTTTGGGAGGCTGAGACAGGTGGATTGCTTGAGCCCAGGAGTTTGAGAACTGTTTGAGCAATATAGGGAGACCCTGTCTCTACAAATCATTAGAAAATTAGCTGGGCATGTTGGCAAGCACTTGTGGTTCCACCTACCCTGGAGGCTGAAGTGGAAGGATCGCCTGAGCCTGGGAGGTAGAGGCTAGAGTGAGCCATGATGTAGCCACTGCAATCCAGCCTGGGTAACAGAGTGTGACCCTGTCTCAAAATATATATAAGTGACCAGTCAAGATTCATGAAGCACTCTTACTTACATCATTAATTCAACTGTATATGGTGTTTGATTTTTCTCTTACTTTTTATTTCCTCTTTCCTTCTGTTTATTTCTTATTTCCATTTTCATTTTTTCTGGAGTCACATGACACTACTGATGTTGACTAAATTTCTAACTTCCACCCAACACCCATGGTGTTTCTAAGCTCCATCTGTTCTACTTTGAATTTGTTAATTTAAACATAGAACAAAGCACTACTTTTGCCCCAGTTAAAAGTTTTTATGTTCATGTACTTTATTATTTCAAAAATATTTTTTGTTTTTTCTCTCCAAAGTATGCTATCCATTTCTCATAGCTTCCAGTCATCCATATATTTTTTCAGCTTGCTTCTTCATTTTTCATCAAAAACATTGATGAATCATTTTCCACTCAATACTATTAATAACTTCATAGGCAATAATTAACACCTGGTCATGTACATAACAACCATTGGACGCCAACTTGAAACTACCAATACATTCTGTTAAGTCTATGAATCTATCTTCTTTAGAGCTCGGCTTTAACTACTGTTTCTTTGCTGAACAACTCTTTGAATTTTTAATTTAAGCCAGATTATCTTAGCTCTTATTTTTCTGTAATGACACACAGTGAAAGTATATGCATATATCCTTATTTTTAAAATCTACCTTTCCATAGGTAAATTAAAAAATCCGTGGAAGCAGAGACAATTACTACTTTGATCACCAATGTATTTTCAGATTTTAGTGGAAGGCTTGAGGTATATTAAATATTCAATAATTTTTTAAATTAAATAGTGAATTCCATAGGATCCATATCATGACAGAGTTATAGTTAAGGAATATATATGCATATATATCTATGTGTGTATGTACATTATACATATATAAATCTATCTATCTATCTATCTATCTATCTATCTATCTATCTATCTATC
>NC_045444.1:78654199-78801802 GCF_002776525.5 Piliocolobus tephrosceles
ATCTATCTATCTATCTATCTATCTATCTATCTATCTATCTATCTATCTATCTATCTATCTATCTAGAGAGATCCTTTTCCATAAGTGGTAATAGTTCTTCAGTTAAAAAAGATGTAGTCTGAAATCTATTTTTTTTTTAATTTCCACATTTACACTTTTATTGCATGGACATAGGATTGGAAAGGGTCATTTCTGAGGAATCTTCCTGGGTTACCTCAGTAAGTCTTTTGGACGTGCAAAAGACATGAGTTACACTCTTGATCCTGAGTACCTGCAATTAATCCCAATAGGTTCCACATAGCAGGTGCTATTAAGGTGAATCACTGGGACTAAAAAAAGAAAAAACCATTTTTGCCTCACTGCAATAGCATAGCAGTGATAGTAATACAGCCTTTTGTTATAGTCTTCTCTAGCTATGCTTGGTACTATATCCAATGCCAGGTGGAAAAAATTCCAAGATTATCTTCATACCTTTGTCAAACTTTTTGTTGAATACTATTTTTTAATGAAAGAATATAAATGTCTGAAACTTTATGTTGTACATTTCTGCTTTTGAGGGTTTGTGTCTGTAAAATTTTGTGTCATTATATATGGCTTTGTTCTTTCTTTGTTGAATTTCTTCCTCCTCTATTTAATCCATGAAAATGCAAGCTAGAGACATTTATAAATATTATGAGAGTTGCTAAATTCATTTTCAGAAATAAAACTCTCTAGTTTACCAATCAGCTTATTCTTTCCTTACATAAATTTCTGCTTGTGACAAGCTTTGTCCTCCACTAAGCCAAGTAAATATAGCTCTTTTTCTGTCATCAGACGTGCCAGACTCTTCTAATCTCTCATGTTATTTCTTTTTAAGCATGGCCAGAAGGCCAGAAAGAAGAAAATGTATTTTGTTTCAAATAAATTGTTTTATCTTTAATGTGGGATGCTCTTATTGGTGACTGCAGTTGTGTGTATGGGTGTGCTTAATCTCTGAAATCACATGTCTCTTCTGGATGAGGAGTCTGCAAACATTTCCACATAGTGTAAGACAATAATTATTTTATACTTTAGGATGTAGTTGCAACTGCTTAATTCTACCCTTCTAGTGGAAAAAGAGCCATAAAAAGGCATAAATAAATGCACATCTAGTATTCCAGTAAGATTTCACTTCTAGCCTGCGATTGTAGTTTCCTAACCCATGCTCTAGTTTACTGAGAAAATTAATATTTTCTATTTTTGCTTTATTTCATGCTTTCTAACTTTTGTCAGCAAATATATTCATAGAGTGTTCAGAAATGACATCTCAAAATTCTAAAAATATTTTTTCGAATATTTAATAAAGAAAATATATGTATAGACTTAGACATTAAGTGTATTTATGCATTTTTCTATACATAGAGTTCCCTCCTTTAATTATTAGAGGAAATTATATTGTATTGCATATACTATTATTTTGGTTTTCTACATTATATTTATATCTAATTTCAGGATTTGGAAACACTGTAAGGAAGAAAAACCTTAAATAATTTATTTTCTTAATAGTTTTGTAGAGCCTCACATTTGATTTTGTGGAAATTTTATCTTTATATGTCCACATCCTATAAGGTTATTGGTGTGAAGACCAGTTTACTTCTTTGATTTATGTTATATATCTTTTGAAGTATGCTAATGTGATGAAATTACCAATACACATGCAATGTGTTTTACCTGGTTTCATTAAAAATGGTAAAAAAATAAATAAATAAATAAAGGAAAAACAACAAACTATTGTCATCATGTAGTGTTGTAATGATATCCTCAACTGGTTTTCAAAGCATCAACTTTTTAATAAGATAAATAAATTATCTTGAGAGTCAGCATATTGAAGGCTGCTGGCTGACAGAGATAAATAGATAGAAGAAAAAATTGCAATGCACCTTCAGTAGAATAATATTAAGGTTTAACAATAATTCAACATGTTGTGGTTCCATGTGTGCACCCATACACAATTCCACATATGTTTGTTTCTGTACATGATTGTGTATTTACATATTATGCAGTTAGACAATAAATTTTTAATATTCTGGAAGCAGAAATAACACCATTTTCACATAGATCCATCTAACTGTTTAATAAAACTTATCAAACTCGTAGAAACGTATTTATAACAACCTGTGCTGGCTTAATACATTTTAGTAAAAGAACAATTTCAGCTTATTACCTAATTTAATGTGACATTCACAACCTTCTACAAAGCCAGGTAAGTAAATTTATCCCCTCTTTATTAATGAGGATGCTGAGTTTACAGTGATTACTCATCTTGCTCATGTTTTTATAATACATACATTTGATTTTTAGGATTAGAGAACATGAATTATGATGCCTGGTATACACTCCCCACTCCCCTGTCTATCATAATTTCCTTTCCTTTGAATGACCATTTTAAAATAATCAAATTTTGACTCAAATACACAATATATGTATAAGACATATTTCAAACTATTTTGTCCTGCCATGCCATAAATAAAATTTCTTTTAAAATCACATTTTATCCATGTTATATTCTTATGGAATAGTCAGGACAGGTATTATTACCCCCCTTTTTTCTGATAAAGCTAAAGAACAAAAGTTGTTAAGTGAGTTTATTAGTGTTATACTCCTAGCACCACACAAACATTATAAGCTCCAGCTTGGTTTCTGGGGCAGAAACAGGAAAATTTCATAAAATAGTAACAATGATAATAATGATAGAACAAAAAAAAATTAGTAACCAGTACTCATAGGTCATTTAATGTGTCAGGTGTTTTCCTAAATGCTTTATATATTAGCATCTTTCTAGAGATGAGGAAAGTAAAGACAAAAGCTACTAAAGACAAAAGCTAGTAAATGATAGACTGTCGACTAATTTAGACAATCTTACCACACAGTCCATGCACTTGACCAGAGCACTCTGCCACCTCTTTTACTACATTAAGCTCCATTGTGTCCAACAAAATAAATATTAGTGAGTAGTCAATGGAACAAATAGTTATAAAGTTAAGTAAGGTGATAGTTTAACAGTCACGAAATAGGTTTATAAATATGTACAAAACAATAAAACTATACATTTGAACAGTAATTTACGTATTAATTATTGTTTCAGAATAGTTTCACATACATTATTTTACTAGTCGTAACATATCCACAAGTGCAGCAGCTAAAAAACGTAGTACATAATTTTTATTTTTCTTGATGAATTACAATTTTAAACACTATACGTAAATTTTAAGTCTTTATCCATCAGTTTAAGATGTTAAGTTTGACCTGTTGCCTTTTACATATGGCATTAGTGCCCCACATTACTCTCCAAATCTTTTCCTATTTCTGAAACTAGGTCTTCATCATGTTTTCTAAGTTGTTAATTCTGTTAATTCTAAGTTGTAAAATCTAATAAACAGATGGTATAGTTTTATCCTTATATAAATATTATTCACTGAAGAGCCATGTATTATAATTACATCTGTGGAGAAAATAAACAATTGAAAGAAATTATTTTAAATACCAAGGTCAAGTGAATTTTAATCTCATGGCATTCCATTAAGCTTTACAAAATCATACTACCAAGGACCATGTTTATCTCCAATAAAACTATTTTCCCTGAATTTTAATGGGCCTTTTTTCTTTGAGAAAAATATGCCAGATGATTGACTTCTGCTGCCTGTCATTTACTTATGCAGTTGTTAAATATCCTAACCTGGCTCAGTTGTTTTGTAGGCACATATATGCCCATCATGATTTTTTAAAATTATTTTATTGTACACTCTATTTTGAATATTTACTTTCTTAGATCCCTTGTCTTTCTCCTTTTTTATTTCTAGATTTTTTATATTATAAATGAATGAAAATGGCATAGAACTGGAAACTCTAATGAAGAATCAAGTGAAAATTTAAAACTAAAAAATTACAATAGCAAAAACTAAACAAACAAAGTGTAGACAGGAGAATACACAGAGATGAGAGGAAGATTAGAGAGCAGCACACTGACAAAAAAATACTCACATTGAAGCTGTGTGGGTTCTCCAGGGAGACCCTGAGACACAGCTTAACATTCAGAATGTTTATTTCAGAGTTCCCATGAGATTCACACTTTTTGGAGGAATGAGGAGGAAGCACTGTAAGGGAAAGGAGGAAGATGTATGGGTTATTTTGGAAACCTTCCACATCCAAGTTTCTGTTCACTGTTGCTAGGATGCTGATCAAGAGAGTGTTTTTATATTTAATCTTCATTGATCTAAGGATTTCCTGGTCACATGTTTGAGTTAATGAATTCACCTTTGAGGAAAGTTATATGACAGAAACATTATTTTTTATGAGAATTTCAGTTGAAGGAAGAGTAGAATTGTCATCAAGAAATAACAAAATCTCGCAGTCATTATTCCATCCAGCTTTTCTGCAGTGAGGATGAGCCACTGATACAAAATGTTTCTGAAACCAATCAGAAAAGATGTCCCTGCTGCCCTGGTGATCCATGTTTCTTTGTTAGCATAATAGTGGAAGAGTAAAAAATTCACTCCTTGAAAACAGCAAGCATGCAGGCTTTTGCCTATCACAACAAATCTATCCTTAGCGTGTGTCTACTGCATTATTACATACCACCATAGTTATTCTGCGCTCGGTATTTTAAATTTCTGTAGGGGTGGTCTCATCTGCTGCAGTTAGTGTCTTTCTTGGGCAATAATGCCGAAGCAGTGATATTTTCTTAGCATTATAGACGAGTTCTAGCAATAGATTTTCATCAGTGATACTTTAGCAAACTCATCAATGAATTTCTCTGGGAAGGATCACTGCAGGTCTTTAAAAATTTAATGCTGTATCTTTTCCTAAATTACTCCAACAAGCCTGTTGAATATTCACAGTACTCTCCAATTTTCAGTTCATTGTGATAGATCTTTGCTTGTTTCATGATCAACATACCATTACATGGCATGTATTCACTACAATTCTCACAGATCTAATCCTTCAATACACAATAAAGATCTTCATTTTTAAGCTCTATTCAGTGTTTTTCTATTTATCAGCTAACCGCTGTTCATCACTTTCAACTAAAATTCAACAGTTTATACTTTTGTTTCTTCAGGCTATAGCATGGTGGTTATTTCAGCACCATAATTTTCTGTAAGATACTTCACATTTACAACGTTGTCCAGTTTCTCTAAAGACTTGATTTTCTATGTTATTGGTAAACTTAAATGCTTTCTTATGTTTTGTCACTGTTATCCATAGGGTTATCTGCAAGACCTGATGTTTTCAACAATATCTTTATACCACACAGCAAAGGATAAGCAAAAACAACACAGTGAGCAATGCACATAGGTCTTGCCCTATCTGGGGCATCGTCAGGAACCTGCTGTTGGTGCATCCAACCTGCATGCATGCCATTTTATTACTCTTTGTAAGCGTGCTTGACTGAGGGAAGCTGGGCATGAGGAAAAAAATATAATGCGGTTGAAGGGTGTTAGGGTCGTTTTTCCCTCAGGGATGCTGAAGAAACTGTGTATTGTACACCTGAGTTTTGATTGTAACCTGTCACATGGGATCAGGTGTAAAATTTTCTACTTGTGGCTTCATGTCAGAACTCAGTAAGTTTTGGATTTTGGAGCATTGTTTGTATTTTGAATTTCCAGATTAGGAATAATATATATCTTTATCTATATCTATATCTCCAATTATATTCTCTTGTCTCTTGGCATACATATATGCTGCTTGTAGTTGTCCAAAGATTCACCATTAATCTTTTTATTCTCCTCTTCCTCCTTCTTCTCTGTATTCCCCTTCTTTTTCTTTCATTTGTTTGTTTTGGGTAGTTTATATTGCTATGTTTTTAAGTTCATTAATATTTTTTCTGAAATACTTAATGTGACATTAATCACTTCCAGTGTAGTCTATATTAAACTTCTTAGCTTCTATCTCAAGAAGGTTTATTTATATTTGAAAATGTCTCTAAAATGTCTCTACTAACATATTCAACCTTTCTTCTAACATTTAAATGTATGAAATGCGAGTATAACTATTATTTCAATAGCCTTATCTATGGATTCTAACTTCTACATCAATTCTGGGTTACTTCTAGTTGATCAATTTTTCTCATTATTATTAATCATACTTTCTTCATTCTTTGCATGCCTATTTTTCATTAAATGCCAGAAATTGTGATTTTTTACCATTCTGGAAACTAAATACATATGTATTCTTATAAATATTCTTGAGATTTGCTCTTGGATGTAGTTAAGTTACCTGGAAACTGGTTTATTCTTTCAACTCCTGCTTTTTCTATTCATGGGATGAGACCAAATTAGCATTTAAGCTAGAGCTAAATTGTTCCTCACTACTGGGTCAAAGCCTTTCTACATATTCTGTTCGATGAGCCATATATATAGATATTTCCCTGAATCTGACTAGTGGGAATAGAAAAACGTAAGAAACTTACCCATCTAATTCTTATCCAATAGATGTGCATAGCATAAAGAAATGCAATAATATATAATCAGAATAGTAAGAATAATACATGATAATCAAATTCAATTTATTTCAGAAATGCAAGGTTAGTTTTCCTAAAAAAAAAAAAAAGATGAGGCTTTTCATCATTGTAATAGAACTAAATAATAAATTTATATGATCATCTCCACAGATGCAAAAACAGTATTTTAAAAAATGAACACTGAAATAGAATTTCAGTCTTGGCTATTACAGATTTATAACCTGCTACCCTAAACAATTATAAAAGCAAGGCAAAACATGTTAAAAATTCATTTACAATATTGGAAAGCAATCAAATAAGGGAAATGCTAATCCCTCATTTAGTTCAGCTTTCACCTTAAAAATATTCTTGAAACTGCATTACTGATAAAGAAAACACTTGCAGAAAATAGTAGTTTTACCAGATAGAGGAAATAGATTTCAGAATTGAAGACTCCCCAAACCATTGGGATTTGTGGGAGGCAAGTTACCTGAAGATATCCCCAATAGTCTGTGTAAAAAGTCTCCTAAGTATATGTATGAAAAAACTTTTGAGAGTTTCTGGGAACCTAGAGTTGAGCAGTTGAGCAGAGATTTCAGAGGCTACACATTGCATATTCCATCAGTAAATGTAAAATTAAAATAGGTAAAGTCTGCAGCCAAGCATTAAAAACATCAAGATAGTGGATTGTTAAATTAACTGCCTGCCAAGGAAAAAAAAAGTAACATTCTTTAGAGGAAGATAACATAAACTAGAGTCTCTACATTTATCATCTATAAATTACATAAAATTTTACATTTCTGGATATGTAAGGAAGTAGGAAAAGTGACTAATAATCAAGAGAAAAAATAATCAATAAAACCCTACCTGGAATTGGTCCATATATATTGCTGATAGCAGCAGAGAACTCAAAGTAACTATCTTTAACATAGTAAATAAAATAAGAAAAAATATGGAATAGATCATTTCAAATAGGAATTCAAATCTATAAAGTAACTACAAAACCTATAAAATCTTTAAAAATAACCAAATAGAAATCTTAAAATTAAAATACTCAGTATCAACATTAAAAGCTTTTTTGATGCATATAATAAGATTGAGAAGAGTGGAAGATCAATTGAACTATAGATCATACAAAGGATCCAAGTTGAAAAATAGGAATAACAAATAAAAATGAGAAATATTTATGTTACCTGCTGAACACATCTCATACATAACTAATTTAAGTCCCAGAAAGAGAGAAAAGAGAATGGATCAGAAGAAACATTTGAAGGACAAGCAAAACAAATAAATGGTCAAGAATACTTCCACGTGATGAAAGGGCAATCTTCGGATTCAATAATCTAAATAAATCTCAAGCATAATAAATAGAAATAAAACTAAAACCATGTCATACTCAAATTTCTGAAATTTCTTAAAGACAAAGAGAAAAACTTAAAAACAACAAAGGTAAAAGCCATATTACCTTCAAAGGAGCAAATTAAGCCTACCTGATGATGTTACAAAGAAAGGAGAAAGCTAGATGGTAATAGAAACAGACACTTCAATTGTTTAAGTAAAAGACTGGCAATCTAGAATCGTGTCGTCAGTGGATATATTCTTCAAAATCAAAGCGAGACAAGGATCTTTTCAGAAAAAAGAGAAGAAATGGGCCAGTCACTGTGGCTCACGCTTGTAATCCCAGCACTCTGGGAGGCTTAGCGGACGGATCACGAGGTCGAGAGATCCAGACCATCCTGTCTAACATGGTGAAACCCCATTTCTACTGAAAATAGAAAAATTAGCTGGGCGTGTTGGTGCGCACCTGTAGTCCCAGTTACTCCAGAGGCTGAGGCAGAAGAGTCGCTTGAACCCAGGGGGCGGAGGTTGTACTGAGTGGAGATCGCGCCGCTGTACCCCAGCCTGGCGACAGAGCAAGACTCGGTCAAAAAAAAAAAAAAAAAAAAAAAAAAAAAAAAAAAAAAAAAAAAAAAACACAAAAAAACACAAACAAACAAACAAAAACACTGAAAAAGTACATATTTTCAGCAAACTTGCACTACTAAAAAAGAAAAGCAATTCCCTAGATTGAAACGAAATTATTCAAGAGAAAAATGAAAAATTAAGACTGCTAAGAAATGAGGAATACCAGAAAGGGTAAATGCTTTTATAAATGTATATTGACTATTTCAAAGAGCAATACTAATGTTTTACGATATCTATAACATTGGTGAAAGTCAAATACATGATGCTAGTGGCACAAAGTGTGAGAGGGGCTCAATGGGGATGACCAGTTAGAAGATCTTTGTGTTATTTCAAAAGTGAAAGGCATCAAATGCGAGTATTATTTAAGTAAGTAAAGAATACATATTGTAATTGTTAAGCTAACCACTAAAGTAATTAAAATAGAACATACATCTAAATAGCTGATATTGTAAAGCAAGAAATGGTTTTATAAAATTATAAAAGCCAGAAAATAGGTCAGGTATGGTAACTCATGCCTGTAATCCCAGCACTTTGGGAGGCCGAGGTGGATCACGAGGTCAGGAGATCGAGACCATCCTGGCTAACAAGATTAAACCCCATCTCTGCTACAAATACAAAAAAATTTAGCCTTGCGTGGTGGTGGCGCCTGTAGTCCTAGCTACTCGGGAGGCTGAGGCAGAAGAATGGCATGAACCTGGGAGGCGGAGCTTGCAGTGAGCCTAGTTCGCACCACTGCACTCCAGCCTGGGCTACAGAGCAAGACTCCGTCTCAAAAAAAAAAAAAAAAAAAAGAAAATCCAGAAAATAAACAAAAAACAGAAGGTGATGAAATAAAGTAAAAAGATAGCAATGTGGTAGATATAAAACCAATTGTATCAGTGATTATGCAAAATATAAAAGGTTTAAACACTTCAAATCACAGATAATGAAACCATTTTAAAGCTTCAATTACATTCTCTCATCTCTTGAAAATTTATAAATTAAAAAAAGAGCATACTTTAAATAACTCAGATGTCAATGGTAAAATCACAGTGGCTGTGAGAAACTATGTGAAGCCCATAATAAAAATATCAAAATTTGCAGGATATAGTTGACATAATGCCTAGAGAGAAATTTGGAGCTTTAAATTACTATATCAGAAAAAAGAGTAGAAAGCTGAAACTGGATCCTTTCCTTACTCCTTATACGAAAATTAATTCAAGATGGATTAGAGACTTAACTGTTAGACCTAACACCATAAAAACCTTAGAAGAAAACCTAGGTAATACCATTCAGGACATAGGCATGGGCAAGGACTTCATGTCTAAAACACCAAAAACAACGGCAACAAAAGCCAAAATTGACAAATGGGATCTAATTAAACTAAAGAGCTTCTGCACAGCAAAAGAAACTACCATCAGATTGAACAGGCAACCTACAGAATGAGAGAACATTTTTGCAATCTACTCATCTGACAAAGGGCTAATATCCAGAACCTACAAAGAACTCAAACAAATGTACAAGAAAAAAACAAACAACCCCATCAAAAAGTGGGCAAAGGATATGAACAGACATTTCTCAAAAGAAGACATTCATACAGCCAACAGACACATGAAAAAATGCTCATCATCACTCGCCATCAGAGAAATGCAAATCAAAACCACAATGAGATACCATCTCACACCAGTTAGAATGGCAATCATTAAAAAGTCAGGAAACAACAGGGGCTGGAGAGGATGTGGAGAAATAGGAATGCTTTTACACTGCTGGTGGGATTGTAAACTAGTTCAACCATTATGGAAAACAGTATGGCGATTCCTCAAGGATCTAGAGCTAGATGTACCATATGACCCAGCCATCCCATTACTGGGTATATACCCAAAGGATTACAAATCATGCTGCTATAAAGACACATGCACAGGTATGTTTATTTCGGCACTATTCACAAAAGCAAAGACTTGGAATCAACCCAAATGTCCATCAGTGACAGACTGGATTAAGAAAATGTGGCACATATACACCATGAAATACTATGCAGCCATAAAAAAGGATGAGTTTGAGTCCTTTGTAGGGACATAGATGCAGCTGGAAACCATCATTCTCAGCAAACTATCGCAAGAACAGAAAATCAAACACCGCATGTTCTCACTCATAGGTGGGAACTGAATAATGAGCTCACTTGGACTCGGGAAGGGGAACATCACGCACCGGGGCCTATCACGGGGAGGGGGGAGGGGGAAGGGATTGCATTGGGAGTTATACCTGATGTAAATGACGAGTTGATGGGTGCTGACGAGTTGATGGGTGCAGCACACCAACATGGCACAAGTATACATATGTAAGAAACTTGCACGTTATGCACATGTACCCTAGAACTTAAAGTATAATAAAAAAAAAAGAAAAACTGAAAATTAATTGTATACAGCATGCATCTCATTAAGCTGAAGAAAAATAGTGAATTAAATATAAACAATCCTACCCTTTTAATTCCTTTGTAGTATTTCATAGTGGGTGGTTTCCAAATTTTATTAAATGTCAAGATCAACCTTCCATTACATTTAAAACTAGCTTTCTGATTAAGATGTTAGATGTGGGTTATTGTTTAGCTCTAAAATCTGTTAAAAGATGAGTTTGAAACGTATAGCTTATAAAATGAAGACTAAAATAAATATATATTAACATTAAAAATTTGGGATGAGGGCATTAATGATTATAAAATAAAAGTCATTTTAAAAGACAAAAATATAAGAGAAACAATTGAGTATACTTATTTGTGTATTTAGCCTACTTTTTTATCCATCTAGATAGCTGATTGTACCTACTATAAGTATAGATAATTGGAATATATATCTAAAATATTAACCACAGTTATTGTTGGGTTACATGATGACTAGTTTTGTTAATTTTTACATATTTTCAATGTTCTTATAAGGAACGTAATTATATAATAAAAATGTTTAAAGAAGCACTAATATATCCCACTAAGGACTTTTTTTGTTTTTTTTTTACTAATTACTTACATATATTTTTCTAATTCTCATAAAAGCCATAAAAAGAGATATTGTTTGTACCTCCTAGGACAGATTAAAGTCAGAGTTTTCTACAGAAATTTCAAGGAATGTTGATTCAATTATTTTATCAAATTAAATTAATCCTTCAATTAGATTTCCATTTAGATATGAGTTAAAAGGCAATAGATGTAATTCCAGCAGTAAAAATCTGCAAGATTATTAAAACTTTTGTATTCTCATAATTTCATTTTAGAGAAACATTTTAAATATTATCCTTTAAATAAGGTAGGCTCCATTCAAGTTTCCCAATGGTCATAACACAAGAGGGAGATGTATTAAAAGACATCAGGAATAAAAAGTCGATATACTTGTTATCAAATAGTTAACATTAAAATGTAAGAAGGCCTTTGAAATAAATGTGATTTTGAACAAAATCACAAAGATATTAAAATATATAGACCATTTTATTTAAATGTTAATAGTGCACCTATATAAGCAGATCAAATATATTTACTTAGGAATGCATTTGTCAGTGTATGTGTGATATAATATCTTTGATTTTTAAGTGTCTTATATTTTATCTTTAAGTAATTTTAATTATACCATTGACTATATGATTAGTGCTCATAAGTTATTTAAAAAGTAGATAGGCATAATTTAAAAAGCAAAATTATTCCTTAATATTATCCCATCCTATATTAGATAGAATTTTTAATAATGCTATACATATTCTTCTTTATACAATGGTACTTCGCAGTAAAAAAAAAAAAAAAAAGAAAATAATTTAGCAGCAGAGGATTGAACATTATTGTAATTTGGAACCACACAGTTTTTTTTTTTTTTTAACTTCAAAGTTGTTCTCTGAACATTTAAACAATTCGGAAAGCCCTGTGACCATTACATCTTTTTTGTGTAGTTCAACCTCGTTAAAAATACTTGCTAATGAATTTGGAACCAAGAGCCTGCAATCACAAAGTGCAAATTAAGACTTCTGTTGTCATTAATGTAAGGAAACACCCACAAATCAAGACAAAATGGATCTCTATATTCTAAACTTTGAAGTTTTTATGAGAAATAAATTAACCATAAAATTAGAGTGCAGGCAGTTTTCTGAAGAAAAAAAATCTTAAAGGTACTCCAAAATACTTAAAAGGCAATACTTCCTTTACAAATTTAGGCAGAGACACGTAAGTTGAACAAGACAATTTGAAAATTGAGCGAGATTTAGATTCCCATTAAAATTGGCCTTTGCTTAAGTTTTCTGAAAGTGAATTAGATACACTGTAAGTGGCTGCTACACAGTAATTTAAACAAAAACAACACAGATGAAATGCTCTTGTACTGCCTTAGACTCCTCAAACCTAGATATTCACAGAAGTCTCTCGAAAATGATGACTACTTCCAAGATGGCTATTTCAGAGCAGAATAAATAAACTTTTTTGAAGAGCATGAGAAAAAAATAAAAAAGAAATATTAAAAATGCAGACAAATGTGTATGTTTAAGCTTTTTTTTAATGAGAAGGAATTTGTATTTTTTTAACATGTACTCATTTTAAACATTCAATTTAGAGATAAATGTATATAAGAACACATAAAATTTAGATACTGTGCATCCACAAAATAATTATAAAAGTAAGATCATTTAAAAGGATAAGATCTAAAGAATATATGAACACTAATCCTTTTTAGTGTGATAGTGTAAAAATAGAAACCTTATAAATATGAGCCATGAAGCATTCTCATCAGGATTTCATTGCAAAACATGAGACCAAGTTCTGAAAGACTGATTATATTAAATATCTCGACATATGTTGTTTAAGTCATGTCAACTTCAGCTTCTATCTCTATTAAAAGTTACAAATACACTTTAAGACCTTATTATAATTTCTTTCATATATCATTTGAATTTGATGAAAGAAACTAAGGCATATTTCATATTTCAAAACATACATGTTCAGGATTTGCTAGATCAGATTTGAACCACTCAGCTTAACAATGTACCTTTCTTTAAGCATTGCTTTTATCATTACAACTTCAATTTTAACACTTAGACAAGATTTTGAAGGATCAAAGATAGGTGTCCTTTATTTAGATGAAGTCAATCAAAGAGGATTTAGTTAAAACTTTAATGTTAAAACTTTAAAAATTTCCAGAACCTTGTTACTATGGCAATACTTATTTTTAAGTCAAAATGGTTAGCATTCAGAATTCAGTTTAGAATAATTTTAAATAACCTTTGTTCTCTAGTCCGTAGTTCCTAACATGCTTGCCTCAGAAATCTCATTGAAATGAAAATATATATAGGGAGAAATACGATTAAAATTAACATATATATTTTCATTTCAGTGAGGTATGTGTGTATACACACAGATACACACACGCCTATTTTGAGAGCGAGCAAGAGAGTGAGTTAGCAACAATTTCTACTGGTTCATAATTCCACATTGTTTCTTTATTTTAGACATTTCCATTATTAAAGAATGGCTATCTTGGATATAATGTTCTCCTTTTTGGTGAATTTTAAAAGGACATTATATTTAAATATTTCAGATCTATTTATATGTGTAAGAAAGAATATAATCAAAATTTGTTTACCAGTCACCCAAATCAAGTGCAGTTAAACCTATTTCTATCTTCCACCTCTTTCCTTTAGGAATTTTATCTTATTCATTTTTCTACCTTTATAGACAGATTCCTAAACTATTGATAATATGTTTTCATATTTTAAATGTTGACCGAAGTACTCTTATATTGTTTGTATTTTTCTACAATTATAGTATTCTTTGCTATTTTTTAGTTGTGTTACTATTTTTTAATAAGTTTTCAGATTAGGAGGTCTGTTTATTGATGTTATATAGAAAATATTACAGTGGTTATGTTCATATTATATTCAGTAAATTTACTTGTTTTATTTAAATGATTTGCTTACAGATTCTCATGTTTTGTTATCAAATGTTTTGAAAATAATGACAGTTCATTCATTGCCAAATTTAATATTTTTAATTTTTTTCCTTTGTGTCCCCTTATTCTGTTAGCTTAGACCTTGACAATGTTGCACAAAAATAGCAAGTACCAGGAATCTTGTATTCTTTACAATACTAAAAAAATGCATCTTGAACTTTGAAATTTAAGATGTTTTCTGTAGTTTTTTGGTAGATAAGCTTTACTGGGAAAGAGTTAACCTTCTATTCATAATTTCATTTTAGAAAATAATATTCACCTGTAAGAATCAAATGTATTTGTAAATAATTTTTAATAAAATTTAAGTATATTTTAAATCTCACATGTGAAAAACATATAGCCTCTGATAATTAAAAAAAACTGAAAAATAAAGATAAACTAAAACCCAAGATATTTCTCATTGTAAACATAGATAAATCAAATGTTAGTATACAGCAGCACACACAATCCAGAAATACATTAGTCGAATCATCAGTCTCAAAAATATTTATTTCAAAAATGTTAGAATGGTAGTTTATTAACATTGAACTGAAAATCCTAAGGAAGAATTTTACAGATGTAAATCCTGGTTCTATCTCTTAGTACTGTGTCCTTGAGCACACTATTTACTCTCATTAATACTTTCTTCAGGGTTAATTTAATTCATGTCACCAATAATTTAATAATACCCCAGACTTTATATTTTAATGATTTGTGAAATAAGTTTTTAAAATAGCATATATGGATACAAAGGAAACATTCATTATTGTTGAAAATATTAGCTATTGGATCAATATCATCATTTTTATTTTAAATAAATAAATAAGACAAGAAACTAAGAGAATATAAACTATTATCACTTTCTGGTTACACAATTTCTTTGAATATGTTTATATTTCAGTTAAGCTATATTAATTGAATGTGAAAAGATAAATTGAATAAAATGAACATAACCTAAGCGAGGTCCCTTAAATTAGTGAAATGTTATGGCTATTTCTATAATTAGTGTTCAGAAACCTGGCCGCTTAAAGAGTCAAATATATATGAATGGTTATCTCAATAGCAATTTTTTGGTTGTTTTCTTTATGAATTTTTCTGCCTTGTAAATTTTACCCAAAGGATGAATGAGTTTTATAACACTAAAACGAACAATATTTTTATAAGAAATAGTGGACTAAACATTTCCCCATTGTCGTTGAATTTTTTTTTTTTTTTTTGTAGATTTCAGAATCAGAACTGAACACAAGGGATATAGAATACTTCATTTTTTAAGGACAGTCATTGACAACTAGGGTTGCACACTTTTCCCTCAGAGCCAAACCAAATTGTCACATGTTCTTCCTTACAAGTGAGAGCTAACCATTAGGTGCACGTGGACATTAAGCAAACAATAGACACTGGGGACTATTAAAATCGGGAGGGAGGCAAGAGTTAAAAAACGACTTCTTGGTTACTATGCTCATTTTCTGGGTGATGGAATCGTTTGTACTCCAGATCTCAGCATCATGCGATATACCCATTAACAAATCTGCACATGTACCCCTGAATTCAAATAAAAATTTGAGAAAGAAAGGAGGCTTCATATTCACAGGATGACCAAATGGGAGAGAGATTAATAGAAAATATACAAACCAAAACACACAAAGAACAAAAAAAAAAAAAAAACAGAATAGAAAAAAAGAGAGCAGAAGAGACACAGAACACTGGGAAAATTTCCACCAATCATACAGTTACAGTCCCGAGAGTAGTCAAGAGAATGGGGCACAATCAGTATTTGATAATATAATTCCAAAATATTGTCAAAACTGTTGAACGACACCAACTCAAAGAATCAAGAGCATCTGAGAACCGCCAATAAATAAATAAAAAATGTACCAAAGTACAATTTTTCTCAATGTTTGACTGCAGGAATGCCATCATCATCACTTGGGAATTGGGTACAAATACAAATTCTTAGGATCTACTTCGGGCCGACCAAATATGAAACTCTGCCTACAGGGCCCAGAAATCTATATTTCAACAGGCCCTCCAAATGAATGCTTTAGAATTACTAAGTAAACTGATGGGAAAAAAGTAAACAAATCTGAGTAACAGCAGAAGAAATTAAGACAAATACAATCGTATTGTTGTAAGCTAATATATAGACCCGAAATACAGCAATTTCAATGTATATTATCTTTTCTAATATCTAAGCATGCAAGTGATCCAGCGAATGACGATGTAGATCTAGCAAGTGCATCAATGTTGTCACACGAGTTTATACCAGGCAGGGCATGGTGGCTTATGCCTGTAATCCCAACACTTTGGGAGGCTGAGGCAAGTAGATCACGAGGTCAGGAGTTTGATACCAGCCTGGCAACATGGTGAAACCCTGTCTCTACTAAAAATACAAAAAAAATTAGCTGGGTGTGATAGCTGGCCCTTGTAATCCCAGCTTCTTGGGATGCTGAGGCAGGAGAATTACTTGAACACGGGAGGCGAAGGTTGCAGTGAGCTGAGATTGCACCACTGTACTCTGGCCTGGGTGACAGAGCAAGACGCCATCTTAGAAAAAAAAGAGTTTATACTAATTGAATATTGTATTTACAACCACTATTATCTCTGATTTTACAGGGCCATTTTTTACTTCAGAGAATGGTACATTTTGACTTGGATGTGCAGTCTTCTTTAAATTATTTTGTAAAATATTTCTTTGATTAGGAAAAGCAGGTAAAAAGTTTGAGGAGAGTGTGCCATTAAAAATATTTTCTTTAAATTGTTATATGAGGAACTTTATTTCTGTGAAAATATTTGAATGAATCTTCCTCCACCCTGAGCCATTGGATGTTTCACTTTTGAACTTCAGCTATTATATTAATATAAATCTTAGAGAGTTTGTACATTTATTATCAGAGATTAACTTAAAACATAAGCAAATATGTGCATTGTTTCATGACAATATGGATACTAACCACTGAAATTTTTATTTTGTCATTTACAAATAGCAAAATTATTGTTTAGGTAAGAACATTTTTCCAATATGGCTTTAAGATAAAAAAAGATACAAATAAGACATTGAAAAATTCCTTTCAGGGGAAAGTTTATTAGGCACAAATACTTCTTGTTTTACACAAGTTACTTATTTGTAAGTGGAAATTCTGAGCCCTCTGAAGCAGTATCCGAGTTGTCAACATTAAGAGAAGTGTGGTTACCTATTGCTTTTGTTGTAAAGGTAAAGAATGCTGGCTGTGTCTTGCTTTAACATGACCTTCACAGGGAGTATCAAGGGCAGTTTACCTTTTGCTAATTTCATATATTGCATGCTGTGGGTAAGAGCTGACCAGCAAAAGAAAATAGATTTTGGTGGCATTTAATTTACTTAAATTCAATAATATTGTCCTTTAAAATAGACCATTTTGTTCTAAGAAACATTTTGAAAGTTATTAAATCTTTAAAAAAGTATTTGTGTGTGTGTGTGAATGTGTTTGGCATGGTTGTGAAAAAGCCAAAGTGAAAGAGAAAAATGTAAAAGTCTGCTCACTAGATATGCTTAATATCCCACATTTTGGATGAAGGCAGGAAGACTAAGCAGCATCCCTAAATCTAGTAGAAGAGGAACGTAGGTATGCATATATTAGGCAGATTATGAATAAAATTGTGACTTGTGTCTCAGAAAGAATATTACATGAATAGCATTTGTTGCTGTTGATAATTGTGTTTGAATAAACATTCCTTCTATGTCATATTACACAGTGTAATATCATTTTAGAAATTGAAGGGGTTGAGGTATATTAGGCCATCTAATGTCATTTATTTCACTAAATAGAAGAAAAGAGTATGGAGAATTTAAGTGAATACCATTAAATGTTTCACTTGAATCCAATGTGAAATGGTAGATTTTATTGTTAATATATAGTTACCACTGTAATTATTGAGCAGATAGTTGAGGCAAACTTTAAAAATGTAAAACATGTTCTCAAATTCTTTGACTCACTTTCCATCAAGAGTTGGGTGTCTATATACCTTCCCTTTGAATCTGAGAGACTTCTGAGTATGAGAGTGAAGCCCAGCAATCTATGTATTAACAGGTTTTCCAATTGAATGCTGGAGAAATACTACAATAATACTTTAGTGTCAATTGTGTAGGATAAAGTAACACCCTGTAGCCTCTAAGGCGATGTCATATGAATTATTACATCTTCTACTGTAATGTCTTAGAATGTTTGCTGTTTGGACAATTTCTTTGGGATTTTTGTTTTGGAATCCAGCCACCCTGCCATAAGATCCTGATATATTATGGGGTTACAGATAGGTGCTCCAGTAGCCAATCCTTGCTAAATTTAGCTTTGAGTCTTCCTACTTCATGCTCCAGACATGAAGAAGGCTTTAGATATTCCATTCTCCAACTGTTCAAGTCATCACCAGCTGTTCAAGTCTTCCCAACTGAGGCCCCAGACATTATTAAGCAGAAATTAGACATCCCTGCTATGGAAATCTCCAAATTCCTGTTTCAAAGAGTATTTGATAATAACAAACTAGTTTTTCTTTTGTAACACTCATTTTGGGATGGTTTGTTATATAGTGATGGATCTATGAAACACCAGACAAAGAAACCATCATATTAATGATTATAGTTTATAATTCTTGAGCATTAACTATGTATCATGACCTTAATAAAAATTATTTCACTTGGTCTATTCGAAAAGATAACAGAAAGTCATTCGAAAAGATAACAGAAAGTCATTAAATATTTCAATAAAACACCTGTGTCTCGAAAAATTCACTATTTTTTTCTTTTTAAATATGTACAGCAACCACTCAGATTTGTGGTCCAATTACTGAGAGAGATAAATGAGAAAAATATGTGTATGGATGCTTACAGCTTAAGGAGAAAAAATAATGATTTCATGGAGTTATAGAACTAAGAAAAATAAAAATTTACTCAGTAGAAAAACATGCTTAGTAGACAATGTCAAAAGAGGTGGTGTGTTAGGGTATTCTTGCATTGCTATAAATACCTGAGGCTGGATAATATATAGAGAAAAGAGGTTGAAATGGCTCACAGTTCTTCAGCCTTTATAGCCTAGATGATTTCTTTATAGAAATCATGGTGCTGACATCTTTTTGGCATCAGGTAGGGACCTCAGGAAGCTTGCAGTCATGGCACAAGGTGACAAATGAGCCAACACGTTACATGGCAAGAGCAGGAGTAAGAGAGGGAGCAAGAAAAAGAGAAGGTGGCGGGTGTGGTCTCCGTGTTTTAAACAACCAGATCTTGCATAACTAACTAAGAAAGAACTCAGTTCTCACCAAGGGGATGGTACTAAACCAGTCATGAGGGATCTGTTCCATTATCCAATCAGTCCTTACTGGGCTCCACCTCCAATGACATACTTCTAGTAACTGATAGTGAGAAATAAAATTTGGAAAAACAACAAAGACAATGATTTTAGAAGAGAAATAATAATAATAATAATAAAACAGAAGGGATGTCATACTCACATAGCCATATAAGGAGAAAAGTAAAAATTGAACAAAAATATTTTCAATAAAATGAAGTCAAAATATATTTCCTACGAAGTATATATAAGTAAAAATACTAAGATAATTTAAGTCATCTAGATTAATTTAAATTTAGTATAGGAATCACTGAGAAACTTTTATTTCAACTTCCCTATTCAATATCTAAGGCACCATACTGGTAAAAGTCATCTGAAAGCACGGGATATCATTTCATGCATTGAAACTAAGTGCCAGTTTTACTAGCTTTGTGGCCACTGGAACTGGACTGGAAAAAAAATCTCAGTTCTCCCAAATGAAACCCCTTGAAAATTTGTAAAACACTGAAAAATGAATTGTCAACTTATAGGTTCAATTTAAACTAAAAATGGATACAATCTCCCTTACTCTGAATAACACAGAATTAAAAGTAAAAACAATATTGTATAATAATGCAAAAAGACAATGTAGCTTAGGATTTCCATGAGTGGACTTAGAAAAAAAGAATGCTTGGATCACAAGACTTTGAGTAATGAGCATCTTCCTCCATGAACTGGAATATGTGATGGTACCTGTGTTTATATAATTTTTTAATTATAAAATCAGGTAATGTATGTGAAGCGCTTAGTACCCTGCCAGACATGTATTAATACTCAGCACGACAGTCATTATTACTAGTTACACGGATTGAGCAGGTATGCTATCTTTCACCCCAAGGCTTTTTTCCATGCATTCCTTCATCCTAAAGTTTTGTGATAAAGGCATTGTTTTTATGTCCACTTTACTGTCAATCACATTTGTGTGTAGTGAACTTAAGTATATATTTATTGACAAGAAAAGTTAAGTTTAGTAAACTTAGGTATTTACTGACAAAGAAACTAAAGTATCTAGTAAACTTAAATATACACCCCAAAGTTATACAGCTGGTGTTGATATTCTTCCCACTCAGAGGGAAATATTTAGAGATTTGTCTGAAAGGTAAGAAAATTAATTTCTTCCCATTTAGTTGAGAAACAAATCAGAGTGGGGAGTGGGAGATGCTGACCAAAAGACACAAAATTCCAGTTAAACAGGAGTAAGTTCATGAGATTTAGTGTGTATCATAGTAACTGTTTAATAACAATATATTTTATATTTGAAAATTGCCAATAGAGTAGATTTTAAGTGTTTTCACCACAAGAAAATAACAAGTGTGTGAAGCAATGCATATATTAAATATCTTGATTTAAATATTCAACAATATATACATGTATAAAAAATCATTTTGTACACCATAAATTTTTACAATTTTAATTCTTAATTAAAATATCTCAACATATGGAATGCCCAAAATAGTTAACAAAACATTTATTCATAAGGATTACATTAAAATTATTTGTTATTAATTGTGGTAAAATGTATTTAACATAAAATTGATCATTTAACTATTGGTTGACCTATATATTTTTAAATATATAGGTGAGTGGCATCAAGTACATTCACATTATTGTGCAACCATCACTGCTATTCATTTCCAAAATATTTTTCTTCTTAAAAAACTGAAACTTGTTTCCATTAAGTAGTAACTTCCTATTCTTCTCTCCTCTAAACTTCTGACAATCACCATTCTATCTTTTGTATTTATGATTTTGACTACTCTAAGTAACTCACAAGAGTAGAATCATATGAATTTTGTCCTTTTGGGACAAAGGTGGTTTAATTCAACTAGAGTAATTTAAGATTCATCTATTTTGTAGCGTATACTAGAAAATCCTTCCTTTTTTTTTTTTTTTTTTTTTTTTGAGACGGAGTCTGGCTCTGTCGCACAGGCTGGAGTGCAGTGGCCGGATCTCAGCTCACTGCAAGCTCCGCCTCCCGGGTTTAGGCCATTCTCCTGCCTCAGCCTCCCAAGTAGCTGGGACTACAGGCCCGGCCACCTCGCCCGGCTAGTTTTTTGTATTTTTTTAGTAGAGACGGGGTTTCACCGTGTTAGCCAGGATGATCTCCATCTCCTGACCTCGTGATCCGCCCGTCTCGGACTCCCAAAGTGCTGGGATTACAGGCTTGAGCCACCGCGCCCGGCGAAAATCCTTCCTTTTTAATCCTAAATAATATTCCATTGTATTTATATACTACATTTTCTTTATCCATTAATCTTTCAATGAGTATCTACACTGCTTCCATCTTTTGACTATCATGAATACTGATGTTTTGAGCATGGTTGTACATATGTACATTTATCACAGGCTTCACTTCTGTCGGGTATACACTCAAAAGTTGATGGCTTGATAATATGATAATTACTTATCTGAGGCTTATTATGTGTAAATGCCTGGAATTGTCATATTTTCTTGCTGCGTTAAACATTTTTGTAAATATGTAATCACTGATTTATCTTTAGTATTTTTTTTCTGCAATACAACAAACCCATATTTTAAGCAAATCATGGAAATAAGAAAATCAGAATGGATTATTTCAGGCATGAGAAATATTTTACCAACATTTACATTTGCTATAGAGACAGTTTCTATTGGTAAGTATGATTTTGTCAGTCTCATATGAACCACTTGTAATCTTTTCTGACTTAAAGTCAATTTTGTCCGATATTAGTATAGCCACCTCTGCTGTCTTTTGGTTACTGCTATAGCTTCAATGTGTCCCCAAAAGTTCATGTGTCAGAAACTTAATCCCCAATGCAAAAGTGTTGAGAAGTGGGACCTTTAAGAGGTGATTAGGTCATAAAGATTCTGCCCTTGTAAATGAATTAATGCCATTACTGTAGGAGTAGGTTTGTTATCTTGAGAGGGGGTAACTGATGTAAAGGATGAGTTTGGATCCTCTCATTCTTTCTTTGCCCCTCTACCATGAGATAACACAGCACAAAGATTCTTACCAGGTGAGGGCTCTTTGACTTTGAACTTCACCCCTTCCAAAACTGTAGGAAATATAGTTCTTTTCTTTATTAATTACCCACTCTGTGGTATTCTGTATAGAACCAAAAAATTGACTAAGGCAGTTAATATTCACACAGAATATCTTTTTCCATACTTCCATTTTCAACCTTATGTCTTTGCATCTAAAATGAGCCTTTTGTATTTAGTATATCTTTGAATCTTTATTGATTTTTAGCCATTCTGCTAATCTCTGTCTTTTTACTGACAAGTTTAACCCATTTATATTTAAAGTAATTACTTATAAGAGGAGATGTCTGTCATTTTGCTACTTGTATATCTGTATGCCTTCAAGATTTTTGTCTCTCAATTTTTGCATTATTGTGTCCTTTTGTGTTTAATTACATTTTGGCAGTGAAATGTTTTAATTCTTATTTCCTTCCATGTATGTTCTATAGCTATTTTTTTGTGGTTGCCATTGGGATTACATTTAACTTTCTAAATATATTTGAATTTAAATTATTGACAGCTTAAATTTAATAACATACAAAATTTCTGCTTCTAAACAGGGTCATATTAACCACCTTCCAGTTAATGATGTCATGAATTATATATTTATGCATTGTGCATCCCCAAACATGAAGTGATATTTTTATGCATTATTCTCTTAAATCATGTAGAAAAGTGTAGTTATAAATAAAAGTTACATGTAATACACTTTATAGTTATGTATAGATTCACCTTTACTACAGATCTGTATTTCTTCATATGGTTTCAGGTTACTGTTTATTGTTTTTTCTTTTATTTCAACTTGAAGGACTCCCTTAACTGTTCTTGCAGGCAGATCTAGTGGTAATAAATCTCCTCAGCTTTTATTTATCTGGGAATGTCTGAATTTCTCCCTCATTTTTGAAGAAAATTTTTTCAGGCACAGGATTCTTGGTTGACAGCAGTTCATTTTTTGTTGCTTTTGTTTTGTTTTATTTTTCCTGAATATATTGATCCAATGTTTCCTGAATCCAAGGTTTTTGATGAGAAATCTGCTGATAATCTTCCTGAGGATTCCTTGTGTGTGTGTGATGACTTGTTTCTGTTTTATTGATTTCAAGATACTCTCTTTGCCTTCGGTTTTTGACAGTTGGATTATAACATGTCTTAATGTGGGTCTCTTTGAGCTTATCTTGCTTGGAATCATTAAGCTTCTTGGATGTTTTTATTTTTGTCTTTTATCAGATTTGGAGAGTCTGGGTCCATTATTATTCAAATAATTTCTCTGATCCTTTTCTCTTCCTCTCCTCCTTTGGGTCTTCCAGCATGCACTTATTGATTCATTTTATGGTCTAAAATGGTTCCACAGGAACCTTAGGCTTCATCCATTTTCTTTATAACTTTTTAAATTTTTCCCAGGCTACATCTTTTTAGTTTTTCTATCTTCAAATTCACTTACCGTCTCTTCTGCCTGCTGAAATCTGTCTTTGAATCCCTCAAGTGATTTTTAAATTTCATTTATTGTATACTTTTTATCTCTTGAATGTGTTTTTGGTAATTTTAAATATATTCTATCTCTTTATTATATTTTCATTTGGTTCATACTTTTATTCTGACTTTATCCACATCTTCTTTTAGCTCTTTGAACATCTTTAAAATAGATATTTTAAAGTCTTTGTCCAGGTAGTTCACTATCTGGTTTTTCTCAGGAATAGGGCCTATTGATTTATTTATTTCATACTGAATGGGCCCTATTGGCCTGTTTCTTAGTATGCTTTGTAGTTTCTTTTTTTCTTAAAAACTGGACATTTGAATCTTAAAAGGTGGTAACTCTGGAGATCAAATTCTCTCCCTTTCCCAAGGTTTAATGTTTTACCATTTGGTTATTAAAATTACATTTTTAATGTCTTTCTGTGCCAGGAACCAGTCAACAGTGAAAACTCACAGTCTTCTGAGATCTCTTCTAAGCTTGTGTTTCTCTGGGTATATACATAATAGTCTTTTAAATACCTCTTTAGGTACCATTTCTTTTGAATGTTCTAGTTTTTAAATTGCTACACTACCAAAAAGGAAAAAGAAAAACAAGGTTGTGGAGAAGGACTTGACCTATCAAATTGCCTGAAAGTCACTGAAGCCACAGAGAGAGGAGCTTGCTGCAATGGTGGTCTGCCTCTGTGTCTGTACCTTCAAGATCAAAAGGAGCAATCAGTGATGAGAGCACAGATTCCTGATATGTGTACAACAGGGTCCTAATTGCCCACCCCAGCTGTCACAATATGCATGCAAACTGCTCCAGAAGTGAGAACATATCTGCCTGCCTGCCATGAGGCTGCTGCATAGGGGATGAGTAGTTATTAGCAAGCCATGAGCTGAAGGAATGAAGTTCCAAAATAGTTACATCAGAGTTTCTGCTAGTGCAATTATTTTCTAGGGGGAAAGTGAGAATTCCTGGTAACTACCACTTTATCATCTTCCCTTTAGCTCACTATAAATAGTGCATTTTAGTAAATAAAGATTAGCATTTAGAAACAATAATATCAGACAAGATCTCTCAGAACAAATGACATTAAATCCAGGACTAAAATCTGGTGTTTTGGAATTGAACAGACAGAGAATGTGGAAAACACTCAACTGGGAAGAAATCCGCAGGCAAAATGATGGACATGAAAGAAAGCATGGCAGGAATTGAAACCTGAAAAAGTACAGAACATCTGGGCTTAGATTATGAGTAGAGGGAGGTGTTGTAAGTGATCTTCAAATAGTTGAAACTTATTATGAAGATCTTACGGAATAGTTATGTGTGACAAAATAAAATCTTTGTTTTCAAATCGACAGGTGGAGAGAAAAACTCTATGTCCAATTAAGATCACAGGAGAGAAATGGCAGGAGGTAGCTGTGAATATGCAGAAAAGTAGATTATTCAAGATATATTTGTTCTTGATGAGTGTTTAAAAGAAATGCAGACAAGTTAGGAGACAAGCTTAACTTACAGGTTTCTGGCTTGTGTAAATAGATACGGCTATAAATAAAGAACACTTTAGAGGAAAATGACAGTCCAGATTTTAACATGTTGAATTTGAAATGTTTCTAAAACATCCAAAAGGAAAGGAAAAGTAGTCAGCCAAACATGTGGGACCAGTATGGAGATAAAGGTGTGCTAATTCACAGCTCATAGCTGAGAATTAAAGCCATTATAGCATATTGATTTGCCAGATTTAATGTGTAATGTGAGGGAAGACAAGAGCTTAGAATAAATAACAAGGAACATTACTATTTTTGTAGAGTTGATAAAAGAAAAACATGTAAAGAAGACTGAAGACCAGACAGAGTGGTGCTTGGAAAGTGAGGAAAATTTGAAAATAGAAATAATGGGCTCAAATAACATGCAAAATGTTGCCAAGAAGTTAAAGGACAGAGTCTGTTAATGCCAGAAGCTAAGACCTTATAGGAATAGATAAATAAATCAGTGGGTAGTGATCTGGAAGTAGGAGAGTAACTGTCAAAGAGAGAATGGCTAAAAAAGAGAGTTGGATGGGAAGAAGAGAAATTGAGAGAAATATTTTATTGATTTGTAAATATAAGACAGAAATTCAGATTTCTGATTAGTGGGGATAAGAGTGAATATAGGGTTGAGAACTCAAGAGTGAATTTTAGCAAGCAGAGATATAACAGGCACTGGCAACTTTTGGCAATTCTTGCTACATTATTTTTGGCATAACACAATGTGATGCATATGCAATTACTGCATTGTCTTTCCTATTTCTAGCAAAAGAGAGCCTTGTACATTTTCGTGTCATGTTTATCAAGTGTCATTATGAACTAGCAGAGTGGTTGTTGTTATTTTTGTTGTTCTTATTTTTATTTTGGAAAGGGCCTCTTAAGCTTGAGCAGTTTCATGATGCAAGTGTAAAAAATAACTTTTTGGTCTTGTGAATGTTCTGAAAAGATCATATTCACTACCATAAGCTGGAGAAAATTTGTTTTGGCCAAACTTACTTAACATTTTGAGTAAAGTTTGCTAATTATTGAAGATGTTATAATACACTTTCAAATATTCTTCATTTCTCTGGGACATTTCAAAGACAAGGGACTTTAGTTTGGAATTATAATTGTCATTGGACCTTTTAATGGTTCTTCTATTGTCAAGGATTTACAATAGAGTATTACCATTTATAATGTTCTGATGAAAAAGTAAGATAAATTTAATTAAGAGAAAAGACTAAACAAACTTATAAGTAACTTTAGGTAACAAATGTCACAGATACTTGAGTGAGGTGGGAAAAGAAAGAACTCTGTAATATAAATTTAAATAACACCTCTAAGGGTACTTCATCAGCGCCTCTCTTATTCACTTAAATCGAGATTTGTACAATTGTTTATTCACTTTCAAAATAAAAAGCCTGCCACTTTCTATTGTCATAGAAGAATTCAATTTACACTGCAGATCTTCTTAACAAAATAAAACAACTTTAACAAAAGAGAGCCCCTCTAGAGTGGCTAACCACTCTAACAAGTTTTTGGAAGTTGTTCTTTGTGGTTATGCTTTCTGGGATATGAATTCCCTGCAAAATATTAAATTCTTACTTCCAAACTTGTCTATTTTTATAAACAATAACCACCATCTAACTCTGATATTTTTCCATGTGATGTTGAAATTCCCCCCAAAACAGAGGGCATTGGTTATTTGCCACTCAAGAACATCTTTAGAGAAGAACTGAGCCACATTCTCAAAGACATTCTGATTGTTATCATGTGTTAAGAAGTTAGAAAGTTGTCTCCATTTCAATGTTTTTGTAGTGTACATAAGAAGTTTTGAAAGCTTTTTTGTAAAAAAGTACATGTGTATTCATAACTATATAGTGAGTATACAAGCTTGAAGTCTTTGTTCAAAACTTTAGACAACATAAAAAAGTCACACCAAGTGGTGCTTATTCCACTATTATCTCCAATCACTGATGTATTACTTTCATGAAACTTTTCAATACACAATATGAACTAATTAGTCCAATCAAATTGCATTTTTAATTGCTTTTGATTCAGAATGGCCCAAGTCTAATAATAAAAAAGGAAAAGCAAATAATGAAAAAATTGGCTCATAAGTGAATCTGGATGAAGATAAAATCAACCATTTTTCTTTCAGGGAAACTTTTAGATATTTCACAAGAGATATTTCATAAGATGTGACTAATATCTCTGCAAAATATTTTGAAATTACTCACTTAAAATTCAAGCTTCGAGTTAAATCTAATGACCAGGATAATGGTGTCATTAAGATCTATAAGACGTATTGCATTATCCAGCAAACTGCTCATTATACTCTTCCAACAAACATACTTTTATAACGATTGTGATGAACTTTTTTTGGTAAGAACTAATCACATTTTTAACGTATTTACTTTCTAAATTGATAAGTAAAATTTGTATATATTTATGGCACAGAACATGACATTTTAATATTTGTCCACAGTGTGAAATGGCTAAATAAAATTCACTGCTTCACACACATATATTTTTATGATAAGAATGCCTAAAAGCTACTCTCTTAGTAATTTTCAAGTATACAACATATTGTTATTAACTATGGGTTACACGATATATTTTAGATTTCTTGAATTTATTTATCCTACTTAACTGAAATTTTGTCTCCTTTGACCAACATGTCTCCAGTCTCCCCACCCTCCAGCTTCTGGTGACTACCATTTCACTGTCTACTTTTATGAACTGTAAGCTTTTTTTAAATGAGAATTTCCATGTAAGTGTAGTCTTTCAGCATTTACGTGTTTAGTTTATTTCAATTAATAAAATGTCTTCCATGTTGTCAAAAATAACAGAATTTTCTACTTTTTTTAAGGCCAAATAGTACTATGTTGTGTATATATACCACATTTTCTTTATCTACTTATACATTAATGAACACTTAGATGTATTCTATATCTTGACTACTGTGAAGAATGTTGCAACAAACGTGAGTGCAGTTATTTCTTCAACATACTGATGTATGGTTTGAAAATATATTCCATTCACTGGTAGTGTCTTAACTCTTTTGATTATTTCTTTTGCTGTGCAGAAGCTTTTTCATTTGATGTAATCTCATTTGTTTATTTTTGTTTTTGATACCTATGCCTTTGGGGTAATATGCGAGAAATCATCTCCCAGAACAATGTCATAGAGTGTTTCCCCTATATTTTCTTCTAGTAGTTTTACATTTTCACATCTTACATTGAAATCTTCCACCTTTTTTTTTTTTTTTTTCAGAATCTCCTTCCTGTTACCCAGGCTGAAGTACAATGGTGCATCTCAGCTCATTGCAACCTCTGCCTCCTGGGTTCAAGTGATTCTCTTGCCTCAGACTCCTGAGTAGCTGGGATTACAGGCACCTGTCACCATGCAGGGCTAATTTTTTTGTATTTTTAATAGAGACAGCATTTCACCATGTTGGCCAGGCTGGTCTTGAACTCCTGACCTCAGGTGATCCACCCTCCTTGGCCTCCCAAAGTGCTGGGATTACAGGCGTGAGCCACCACACCTGGCCTGATTTTTGTATACTATAGGAGATGATGGTCTATTCCAATCTTCTGTGTATGAATATCCAGTTTTCCCCACACTACTGATTGAAGAGACTGTCATTTTTCCATTGTGTGTTTCTGGTACCTTCATCAAAAATCAGTTGACTGGAGGCAGAGCAAGATGACTGACTAACAGCCTCCACTGATCACCTTTTTCATGGGAACGCCAAATTAAACAACTATCCACACACAAAAGAAGCGCTTTTACAACAGCCTACAATTAGGTCAGAGATCATAGTGCCTAGTTTTAACTTCATATCACCGAAAGGGGCATTGAACAGGCTAGAAAAGACAGTTTTGAATTGCCAAGGTCAATCTCCACCATCCTCCAGCAGTGGCCACATGGTGATGAGAGAGAATCTGTGCACTGGAGGAGGGAGAGTGCAGTGATTCTGGGACTTTGCACTGGGACTCAATGCTGCCCTGTCACAGTGGAAATCAACAGCAGGAAGAACTTAGCACCTACAGAGGAAGTGTATAGACCAGCCCTAGCCAAGGGGAATCACCTATCCCAGTGGTCAGAGCTTGAGTTCCAGCAAGCCTCACTCCATTGGCTAAAGAGTTTTAGGATTCTCTGATGGCCAGTGATGACGAATATTTTTTTCATGTCCCTGTTGGCTGCATACATATCCTCTTTTGAGAAGTGGCTGTTCATATCCTTTGCGAGCTTTTTGGTGGGGTTGTTTGATTTTTTTCTTGTAAATTTGTTTACGCTCTTTGTAGATTCTGGATATTAGCCTTTGTTAATGGGTAGATTGCAAAATTTTTCTCCCATTTTGTAGATTGCCTGTTCACTCTGATGGTAGTTTCTTTTGCTTTGCAGAAGCTCTTTAGTTTGATTAGATCCCATTTGTCTATTTTGGCTTTTGTTGCCGTTGCTTTTGGTGTTTCAGATATGAAGTCCTCACCCATGCCTATGTCAGGATGGGGAATATCACACAACGGGGCCTGTCGTGGGGTAGGGGGATAGGGGAGGGATAGCATTAGGAAATATACCTAACGTAAATGATGAGTTAATGGGTGCAGCACACCAACATGGCACATGTATACATATGTAACAAACCTGCACGTTGTGCACATGTGCCCTAGAACTTAAAGTATGATAATAAGAAAGAGAGACAGAGAGAGAAAAAAAAGAGGTTTAGGATTCTAAATAAACTTGAAAGGCAGTCTCAGCCACGAGGACTGCAGTTCCTGGATAAGTCCTGGTGCTGTTCTGGGAGTGGAGCCAGTAGACCTGGGGGGCACATGTACTCAGGGAGTACAACTTGCAGCTACAAAACAGACTCCTTCCTTCTGATTGAGGAGAGGAGAGGCAAGAGTAAAGAAGCCTTTGTTTTGCAACTTGGATACCAGTTCAGCCACAGGAGAAAGGGGTACCAGACTGAGCCCTGGGGCCCCATTCCAGGTCACAGCTCCCCAGTGACTTTTCTGTACATACCGTGGTCCTGAAGGGAAACCTGTGTCTTGAAGGGAAGGACCAAGTCCTGGAAAAATTCATCGCTTGCTCACTAAAAAGCCCTTGGGCCCTGAATAATCAGCAGTGGTAGCCAGGCAATACTCACCATGAGCCTTGGGTCAAACTCAGAGATGTACTGGCTTCAGGCATGACCCAGAACATTTCCAGCTCCAATGGCTACAGGGAGAAACTGTTTCCTCTTGAGTAAAGATGAAGGAAGAGTAAAGGGGACTTTGTCTTGTAGTTTAGATACCAGCTCAACTACAGAAGGGAGATCAGTAAGAAAGGAGAGGGAAGATTAAAGGGGATTTTGTCTTGTAGTTTAGATACGCGCTCAACCACAGAAGGGTGGATCAGTAAGCAAGCTCTTGGGATCCCTGATTCCAGAATTTGGCTCTTGGATGGCATTTCTAGATCTGCCCTGGGCCATAGGGGAGCCCACTGACCTAAAGGGAGAGTCCCAAGCCTGGAAGCATTCACCAAAAGCTAACTGAAGTGCCCTTGGGCCTTTAGTGAACATCAGGGGTAGCCAAGCAGTACTTGCCATGGGCCTATTGTGGTGGAGGCCACGGGGAGAGGCTCCTCTGCTTGTGAAAAGGGGAGGAAAGAGTGCAAGAGACTTTGTCTTTAGACTTGGGTGCCAGGTGAGTTGCAGTAGAAATAGAACACCAAGTAGATTCCTGAGCTTTCAGACTCCAGGCACTGGCTCCAGGATGGCATCTCTGGACGCACTCAGAGCTGGCGGTAAATTGCTGCTCTGAAAGGAAGGACACTAGCTAAGCTGGCTTCACCTTCTTCTGATTGTAGAGCCCTAGAGCCTTGAGAAAAAATAGACAGTGGCCAGCCAGTGATTACTGTGGGCCTTGGGAAAGACCCAATGTTGTGCTGGCTGCAGGACTGTCTCAGAAGTCCCAGTGCTCGTGGCCTCAAGGGCGCTTGTTCACCCCTCCTCCAGGACCAAACAGCTCAGAGCAGAGAGACACACTCCATTTATTTCAGAGAAAGTAAGGAAAGCAAATGAGAGTTATCCGCCTGGTAAACCAGATAGTTCTTGCAGATCTTATCCAAGACCACTAAGGCAGTACCACTACAAGTCTGAAAGAGCCACAGTGTTACTGGGCCTAAGAATCTCCCTATTATACATACAGCTGCAGTGACCAAAAACTTAGATCACAGCACCCACATCTTTTTAAATACCTGGAAATCCTTCCCCAGAAGGACAACAAGCCCAAACTGTAAAGACTACAGTAAATACCTAACTCTTCAATGCTCAGATGCCAGTGAACATCTACACGCATCAAGGCATCCAGGAAAACATGAACTCACCAAATGAAATAAATAAGGTACTAGTGATCAATCCTAGAGAGACAGAGATAAGTGACCTTTCAGACAGAGAATGTGAAATAGTTGTTTTGAGAAACCTCAATGAAATTCAAGATAACAAAGAGAAGGAATTCAGGATCCTATCACATACATTTAAGAAAGAGACTGAAATAAATACAAAGAATCAAGCAGAAATTCTAGAGTTGAAAAGTGCAATTGACATACTAAAGAATGCATCAGAATCTCTTATCAGAAAAATTGATAGAGCAGAAGAAAGAATCATTTAGCATGAAGACAGGCCATTTGAAAATACATAGTCACTAAAGACAAATGAATGTAGACTATGAAAGAATAAAGCATGCCTACAAGATCTAGAAAACAGCCTCAAAAGGGCAAATCTAACAGTTATTGGACTTAAAGAGGAGGTAGAGGGAGAGAAAAAGAAAGTTTAATTAAAGGGATAATAACAGAGAACCTCAAAACCAAGAAAAAGATATCAATATCCAAGAACAAGAAGGCTACAGAAAACTAAGAAGATTAACCCAAATAAGACTATCTCAAGATGTAGTCAAACACCTGAAGGTCAAGGATAAAGAAATAATTGTATAAGTAGCAAGAAAAAATGAACAAATAACATACGATGGAACTCCAAATACATCTGGCAGCAGACTTTTCAGTGTAAACACTCTAGGCTGGCAGAGAGTGGCATGGCATATTTAAAGGCTGAAGAAAAAACAAATTTATTCTAGAATAATATATCTGGCCAAAAATTGTCTTTCAAACTTGATAGAGAAATAAAGGCTTTCTCAGACAAACGAAAACTGAGGAATTTTATCAGCACTAGACCTATCCTATAAGAAATGGTAAAGGTACTTCTTCATTTTGAAATAAAAAGATGTTAATGAGCAATAAGAAATCATCTGAAGGTACAAACTCACTGGTGATAGTGAGTAGATGGAAAAAAAGAGTATTTAACACTATGATTACCATGTAATCTACTTATATTTTGAATATGAAGACTAAAAGATGAGCATATTGAAAATAATAACTACAACAACTTTTAAAGTCAGAGACAGTACATAAGTTACAAATAGAGACAACAAAAAATTAAAAAGCAGGGAGATAAATTCTAGGGTTTTGGTAAGTATACTCCTTGCATGTTTGTTGGTTTGCTTTTGTATGCAGTGTTAAATTGTTGTCAATTTGAAATAATGGGTTGTAAGGTATTATTTGTAAGCCTTATGGTTTTCTTAAGTAAAAAAACATACAAGAGATTACATAAAAAATAAAAAAGCAAGAAATTAAAACAAAGCACTAGAGAAAAATACTTTCACTAAAAAAAGACAGGAAGGAAGGAGAGAAGTAAGAGAAGACCACAGAACAACTAGAAATCAAATAGCAAAATAGAAAGAGCAAGTCTCCTTATTAATACTGGCATTGAATGTAAAGAGACTATACTCTTCAATCAAAAGATACGGAATGGCTGATAGGAGAAAAAAATAATAATTACATGACTCAAGGATCTATTGCCTACAAGAAACAAATACCACCTATAAAGATCTGCATAGGCTGAAAATAATGGAATGGAAAAAGGTATTTCATGCAAAGAAAACCAAAAGGAGGAGGAGTAGTTATATTTATATAAGACAAAATAGATTTCAAAATTAGAACTATAAAAAGGGACAGAGAAGACCATTATATAATGATAAACTGGTCAATTCAGCAAGAGTTTATGACAATTGTAAATATATACTCTCCCCAACAGTGGAACACACAGATATACTAAACAAATATTACTAGAACTAAAGAGAGAGGTAGACTCCAATACAATAATAATTGGAGACATCAACACCCCACTTTCAGCATCGGATAGATTGTCTAGATAGAAAATCCACAACGAAACAGCAGATTTCTTCTACACTATTGACCAAATGGACTTAATAGATATTTACAGAATATTTCATTCAACTGCTGCAGAAAACACATTTTACTCCTTAGCACTTGGATAATTCTCAAAGGTTGACCCATATGTTAGGCCACAAAACAAGTCTTAAAATATTTAAAAAATTGAAGTGATACCAAACACCTTCTTTGACCACAATAAACTAAACAGATTAACATCAAGATAAATTTTGAAAATGATACAAACACATAGATATTAAATAATATGCTACAAGTGATCAGTGGATTAATGAGGGAATTATGAAGGAAATTTAAAATGTCTTAAAACAAACGATAAAGAAACAAATCTACCAAAAACTATGTAATACAGTGAAAGCAGTACTAAGAGGACAGTTTATTGCTTTAACATGTATTTCAAAAAACTAGAAAAACTTCAAATAAACAACCTAATGATGCATCTTATAGAATTAGTAAATCAAGAGGGAACAAAATCCAAAATTAATAAAAGAAGTAATAAAGATTAAAGCAGAAATAAATAAAATTGAAATGAAGAAAACAATACAAAAGATCAATGAAATTAAAAGATAAAAAAATAGACAAAACTTTAGCCAGACTATCTAAGAAAAAAGAGAGAAGACTCAAATAAATAAAATCAGAGACGAAAAAGGAGACATTACAATTGACGTTGCAGAAATTAAAAGGATCATTAGTGGCTACTATGACCAACTATATTCTATTAATTGGAAAACCTAGGAGGAATGGATAAATTTCTAGATACGTGCAACCTACCAAAGTTGAACTGTGAAGAAATCCAAAACCTAAACAGTCCAATAATAAGTAATTAGATTGAATCTGTAATAAAATGTCTCCCAGCATAGAAAAACCTGGAACCTGGTGGCTTGACCGTTGAATTTTACTAAACATTTAAATAAAAACCAATACCATTTCTACCCAAACTATTCCAAAAACAGAGGAGAGGATACTTCCAAACCCGTTCTATGAGGCCAGTGTTATACTGATACCTAAACTGAACCATAAAAAGGCACATCACAAAAGTCCACAAAACCACAGGAAATTAAATATTATTGATGAACATTGATGCAAAAACCCTCAACAAAATACTAAAGTGGAAACCAAATTCAACAACACATAAAAAGGTAATTCATCATGAGCGAGTGAGATTTATCCTGGGGATTCAAGGATACTTCAACATATGCAAATCAATCAATGCTATACATCATATGAATAGAATGAAGGACAAAAATTATATGATCATTTTAATTGATTCTGGAAAAGCATTTGATAAAATTCAGAATTTCCTCATGATATAAACCTTAAAACAACTTAGTGTAGAAGGAACATACCCCAAAACAAGGAAATCCTGTATGACAAACCCATAGTTCATTTCATACTGAATGAAGACAAACTGAAAGACTTTCTTCAAAGATCTGGAGCATGGCAAGAATGTCCCCTTTCGCAACTGTTATTCAGCATATTACTGGAAGTCCTAGCTAAAACAGTCAGACAAGAGACAGAAATAAAGGACATCCAATTAGAAAAGAAGTCAAATTATCGTTTGCAGATGATCTTATCTCATCTTTGGAAAAAGCTAAAGACTCCGCCAAAAAACTATTAGAACTGATAAACAAATTCAGTGAAGTAACAGGATACAAAATCAACTTACGAAAATTAGTAGCAGTTCTATATGCCAACAGTAAAAAATCTGAAAAAGAAATTTTAAAAAATCAAATTTATAATAGCTACAAATAAAACTCAACACCGAGGAATTAAGCAAAGAAGTGAAAAGTCTCTACAATGAAAACCATGAATGTTGTTGCAAGTAATTAAAGAGGAAACAAAAAAATGAAAAGATATTCTATGTTCATGGGTTGGAAGAATTAATATTGGTAAAATGCTTATGCTGCCAAAGCAGTCTACAGATTTGATGCAACCTTTATCAAAACATCAGTAACATTCATCCCAGAAATAGAAAAAAATTCTAAACTTTATATGTCACCATGAAAGGACAGACAAACTATGCTGAGCAAAAGAACAAAACTGGAGGAATCACATTACCTGACTTCAAATTATACTACAGAGCTATAGTAACTGAAACGTCATATAGTAGTGGCATAAAAACATATATATCAACAAATGAAACAGAATAGAGAATCCAGAATCAAATTTATGCATCTACTATAAACTCATTTTTACAGTGGTGCCAAAAAACATACATTGGGGAAAGGATAGTCTCTTCAATAAATGGTGCTGGGGAAACTGGAAATTCATGTGCAGGAGAATGAAACTAGACCCCTACTAATTGCCATATACAAAAAATCAAATCAAAATGAATTAAATATTTAAATACAAAACCTCAAACTATGAAACTACTAAGAGGAAAGTATCGGGGAAACTGTCCAGGAAATGGAACTGGTCAAAGATTTCTGGAGTGATAAGCAACAAGCATACTGGACAAATGGGATCACATCAATTTAAAAAGCTTCTGGGCTGGGTCCAGTGGCTCATGCCGGTAATCCCAACACTTTGGGAGGCCGGGGCAGGTGGATCACCGGAGTCAGGAGTTCGAGACCAGCCTGGCTAACATGATGAAACCCTCTCTCTACTTAAAAAAGAAAAAAAGAATACAAAAATTAATCAGGCATTGTGGTGGTCACCTGTAATTCTAGCTACTCGGGAAGCTGAGACGGGAGAATCGCTTAAACCTGTGAGGTGAAGGTTGCAGTGAGCCGAGATCTCACCACTGCTCTCCGGCCTGGGCTACAAGAGTGAAATTCTGTTAAAAAAAAAAAAAAAAAAAGCTTCTGTATAGCAAAGGAAATGATCAGCTAAGTGAAGAGACAACCCATAGAATGACAGAAAAGTTTGCAAACTCCATTTGACAAGGATAAATAATCAGAACATGTAAGATGCTAAAACAAATCTATAGGAAAAAATCTAATAATTCAACTTACAAATGGGCAAAAGATCTGGATAGGCATTTTTTCAAAAGAAGACATATAAATCACAAACAGATATATGAAAAGGTGCTCAACATCATTGATCATCGGAAAATGCAAATTAAAACTACAATGAGATATCCATCTCACTGAAAAAAAAAAAAAAAAAAGAAGGACTTTATCCAAAAGATAGGCAGTAAAAAATGCTGGTGAGGTTGTGGAGAAAGGGGTACCCCTTCTACTGTCGTTGAGTATGTAAATTAGTACAACCACTCTGGAGAATAGTTCAGAGGTTCCTCAAAAAACTAAAAGCAGAGCTACCATATGATCCAACATTCCCACTGCTAGGTATATGCCCAAAGGAAAAGAAATAAGTATATCAAAGTGATATCTGCATTCTCATGTTTATTGCAGCAGTAGTTGTAATAGCCAAGACTTAGAAGCAAGTTAAATGTTCATCAGCAAATAAATGAATAAAAACGTGTGCTACATGTACATTATGGTGTACTATTCAGTCACAAAAAAGAATGAGATCCTGTCATTTGCAAAAACGGTAATTGAACAACATGGAATTGAAAGTCATTATATTAAGTTAAATGAGTCAAGTACAGAAACAAAAACTTCCCACATTTCTCACTTACATGTGGGAGCTAAAAATTAAAACAATCTGAATTCATGGAGATATAAAGTAGAATGACAGTTTCCAGAGGCTGGAAAGGATAGTCGTGGCTGGGAAAAATGAGGATGATTAGTGGGTAAAAATATATAGTTAGATACAGTAAGTCAGACCTAGCATTTAATAGCATAACAAGGTGACCACAATCAACAATAATTTATTGTACATTTTTTTAAAAAGAAAAAGTATAATTCGATTGCTTGTAACATAAGGATAAATGCTTGAGGTGACGACTACCACATTTACCTGAATGTGATTATTATGCATTATATGCCTGTGTCAAAATATCTCACGTACCCCATAGATATATACACTGACTATGTATCCACAAAAATTGAAAGTTAAAAAAAATCACTTGACTGTAAATGCATGGATTTACTTCTGGGTTCTTTATTCTGTTGCACTGGATCTACACGTCTATCTTTATGAGAGTATCCTACCCTTTCGATTACCATAGATTTGAAGTAGATTGTGTATCAGGCAGTGTGATGCCTGTATTTTGTTCTTTTTACTTGAGGTTGCTTCAGCTATTCTGGGTCCATATGAATTTGGCTAGATGGTGATTCCATAAACATTTTAAGATTTTAATTTGATTTCTGTGAAAATTTCATTGTTGTTTTAGCAATTGCATGAATCTGTAGCTTGCATTGGGTAACGTGAACATTTTGACAATATTAATTCATCCAATACATGAACAAGACGTATATTCCCATTTATTTGTGTATTCAATTTCTTTCATCAATGTTTTCTAATTTTTCATTTATGAGTAAATAATAATTTTACACCACCTTGTAGAATAATTTTATTGTCATAGATACTTTTCTAGAACAAATCAATAAGATCTAAAATTTAATCTAAAATATCTGTTTCAACAAACGTATCTCTGAATCCATTTTGTAAACAGATATAAATATATACAAATATGGGTGTACAGAATATTCATTACAACGTTTGCTACAAAAAATTAGTGGAAAAAATCTCAACATCCATCAAAACATTAAAACTGAATATATTATACTCTTAAAATAAATATTTTGATAATGGCAATAAGTTTTAAACTCTTTATATACAAATATTGAATATTTTGAATAAAATACTGTTAAGACAAAACAAGATACAAGATAAGCAAGATACATAAAAGGGAGAAAACAATTATGAGTCTGTGTATATGTATTTGTATGTGCACATGCACTACTTGTATGTGTATGAATTAATTCCTGTAAGGATTACTTAGCAGGCGAAGACCAGGAATTGGAGGGAGACTGTATACTCTCCCTATACTCATTCTCATCTGTAAAACCTGAATAACATAAGTGAATTAAATAAAAATATATAAAATTAAGATAGCAAAAGATACGGTTTGGCTTATATTTATCTTAATTTAATATGGTTCTTGGGAAATATATCAGTGAATAATTGTATAGAAATTTTCTATCCTGAGAATTTCTTACACAGCTAACATGAAGCATGAACAAACTTCAGGGTAATATATATATATATGTATAAACTAAGAATAAAACAAATGTTTTACTTGGGAAAAGAAAAAGACAAAAAATATCTCTATTTCCACATTATTAAATTTTTAATGTAGTAAATATTACCAATCAAAAATAATAATTATCCATTCTCTCACACGTTGTGAATAACATTCAATTATAAAACGTGCATAAAAATATATTTTGCTCCGTTTAAATGTATTTGTTAACATATTAAATAAAATGCAAAAACAAAATATATTTAAATATATATTTACTAATAACACATAGATACTTAAATGATTTTATGTCTATTGAAAATGAATTTGAATTTTTTTATTAAATTAAATTAATATTGTTTTCTTGATTCTAGAAACAATTTGTGTCTTTCATAAAGATTCAGTTTTACAAAATATATGAGAAATAATTAAAATATAAATTATTTTTGTAAGCTACTAATTGCCTAATTTTTTACTGAGTATTCTTATACATATCTTTCTTTGCACACACATACACACATATGTATATGTAAAGGTCCATGCAATTTTGTTTACAATGGGATTTTCATATGAACAGTTTACATTCTTTTCACCTGCTGTCAATATGATGTGAAAATTGTACCATGTTAATATGCTCAGATAAACACTATTATTTTTAACAATTGCCTTGTTTCCTATTATTTTAATTCTAGGGTTTACATATAAAACAATCTAAGCAGTCTGCAACTGTTGGACTTACAGATTTTCCACATCTTTTCACTATTATTAGAACAACAAAAATAAGTATTCTAACTGTGATTTCTTTTCTGAGAACTATTTTAGAATATACAACCATAAAACAAGGTATATAAAATTACAGTTCTGATTCATTACTAAGTATATGTTTTTATATAAAGTTTTATGTTTTATTTTATAATTTTATTTTACAGGTACTCATTATTCCAGGAGTAATTTGGTAAATTGTATGCTGGCTTTGAAATTATTGTATCTTTGACAATTATTTGTTGTCAATTTCTAATTTTATTATGAGATCATAACCATTTCATTGCCAAATAACAGACTGACTTTTGTAAATTTTCATAGATATAAGAATTGTGTATGTTCTTTAATTACAGTACACACAATCATATAAACTTCTCTTTAAATAAATTTGCTGATTAATTCCTGTATTTCTTTGCTCATGTACTACATTATCGCTTAATTCAATAATTACTAAAATAGTAAATACACACAGAAATATTTCGATGTTGTGTATTATGGGGGAAAATCTAAAACTGAATTGTGATACATACTATGCAAAATTATGAAGACAAATTTTAGAGGTGGTTGTACTATATGATCCTATTTTTATATTCACATCCAAAAGTGAATAACAGAGCAAACTTAGGTACAGGCTGACAACCTGGAATATATGGAAAACATCACCCTTCCCCTGCTACTCAGTACATAACAATTTAGCAGAGTATTGATGAGCACATGTATGTAAGGAAACTTCCCGAGGCTGAGAAAAGACTGTCTGAAAGCAGTAGAGAGAAGGGTACTTAGTGTTCACACAGGGATGGAAATAGTGTCTGTTTTTACCAATCCGATTGACAAACCTCGTAATTCAAGTGGTAGTAGACAGAGATTTCACGTGGGTCTCCCCTTAATTGTGGAGAATAATGAGCCCTTTGGTTCCACCAAACACAAGACCCTAAATGATCACATTTTCCAAGTTACTTAAAGCATCCAGAATAAAGATCATGAAAAAGAAAATTACCAACCAAAAAAGTGAAATTCACAGTATCTGGAATTCCATGAAAGATTAGCAGGCATGCAAAGGAGGAGGAAATATGACTTTAAAAAAAATAAAAATAAATTTATTGAATCTAGCCCAGAGCTGATATAGATATTACAATTAGTACACAAAAAATCCACACATCTTATTATCTTTTACACAGAAGAAATACAGTTGTTATAACTATATATAATTATATAATTTATTCTGTTCAAAAGATAAAGAGATACATGGAAGTTTTTTTATTTGTTTGTTTGTTTTTAAAGACCAAACCCAGACTACTATAGTATGAAAACTACTAAGTTTTCATACTATATTTTCAGTGACTAAGCTGAAAATATACTAGATGTGATTAGTAGCAGATTAGGCAGCAGACAAAAGGATTAATGAACTTGGTAAGTGAACCACTAATTTCACACCTCGGTTTACACCTCTCCTTTTAATATGTTCACTAAAAGACATATATATACAAATATGCTCCTAGAAGCTGTATTTATGTCTCAAAAATAGACTAAACCCAAATGTCCATAAATATTAAAGTGAATCATTAAATCATGGTACATTTATACAATGGAGTAATATGCATAAATGAAAGTTAACAAAAATATTCATTTATCCAAAGAATCCAGGTCCAAAACAATATATACTGTATGATTCTACTTACATGACGTTTAAAACAGGTGTGGTAGTAGAAATCAGGGTAACATGTACCTTTGGGTGGAGAGTTACTTAGAGAGGGCATACATGAGCATCTGGTGTGCTGGATAAACTATATTTCTTGATAAAATTGGTGGTTGCAAGAGTGTGATCACTGTGATAATTCATAGAGCTGTATGTTAATGCTGTTAGTACCTCTGTGCCTGTGTTATAATTCAATAAAATAAATAGACTGGAAAAATCAAAGGCAGACCAGGCATACACACACATACACACAAAAGATGAGCAAAACAAAAGACACATGATATCGAGACAATTGAGATTATAACATGGTTGGGCAACAATAAACAATTCTGATGAAGCTGGATTCCAGGATATTTTTGGAGGTGGAAGAGAGGTAGAAAAAACCTGTGTATTGGCTAAAAGTGAGAAGTAAAAGAATATGCTAGCAGCAGGAATTGCAGGGCCTTTTTAATTTCTCATTGATATTTTGTTTGGATTATCTAGAGGACATTCAATTGGCGGTTCTAGATTTTTTAATATCATTTACAATTTTTTTCATCCTGCAGAAATAGAGAACTTACTCCTAGGCTAAGCATATTGAAACAATCTATGACAATCAACTTAGTGACATTTCTCTAAAGCTTTTATTTCATCAGTCATATTTTTATTTTTGAATTATGTTTTCATATTATGCATCATTCCTGTCTTTCTATGCATTCATATTTTACAAACGAATTAAATACCATGCTTCATATCAACATTCCTATGGAAGTGTCAGTGTTACTTAAAGTCATTCAGTGTCATATTTAGTTTGCTTGATTAAGACAGATGATCGTTAAATTTTGACAGGCCAGAATTTTTGGAAAGAAATTGTCTGGCTTTAAGCAACTAATTAAATTAACAACTACATCATTCTACATACATTTTAGGAACGTATCTGCTGTCAGCAATTTTCTTTGCATTGCATTTGCCCAATTTATTATAGTTTCTGGTGTAATGTAAATTGACTGACAAGTCTATTCTCTTTCCAAGGTTCTGATACCAATGCTTGACCCTAAAGTTTCCAGCATTCCAGGTTCTTTGTTTATATCTTCAGAATCTTTCTGGTGAGTCTTCTGCTAGCCTTTCCTCCATGAAAGAAGATGTTTTGTGTCATTTTCCTTGAACAATTATGAGAAGTTATACTTTTCTTTTTTTGCCCCCAAACAGAAATTAATGTTAATGATGTTGATGACATTGAATTGATTAATCTAATTAATTCCTCCAAAGGCTGCTTGCCATTATTTTTCAATCCATTATTAGTGAGCAAATGTCACCACAAATTGTTATTAAAGAATTTATTTACAACATATTATTATACATTTATCACCACCACAACACTGGCAAACACAGTCACAAACATACACACACACTCACACACACACATAAACCTTATATATAATTTAAGCTAGCACCATTTTAAATCTACACAAGAATATTCTAAAACATTCTCCATTAGCATGAATTATACCTTTATATTTTGTTTAAAGGAATATTTTCGGAGAGCATAATTGTACCTTCTGTTTAGATAACTACACAAAATTTTTAATGCCCAAGGTATTATTTTGAAACTTTGTACTGGGGATAAATAATTAAAACATAAAAGAAAAGGAACTGAACTTTTACATATAACTAATAATCAACATTTATTGAATGCTCTTCGTGTCATATATAACTAATGATTAGTTTCTATTGAATGTCCTTTACATTATATATTTCACGTTACTTAGGGTGGTACTTCTAGGAATTTTGATACTGACAGCACCTTCAAACATGACAAAGATGTGACTGAGGTACTTGTATGTTTGTGGAATTAACATCTGAGCTGGTGTTGCTATCAAACCTGCATTGTTTACCACAGTGATATCTCTCTTCTAAAAAAGAAAAGAGAGAAACAGACGAACTCCCCAGAAACTTCTTTGTAGCTGTAGATTAATCATCTGCTTGATTAAAAAATGTGAGATGAGTTCCATTTCCCATCGCTTGTCCTGTTTCCCTCCATTAAAAATAGTAGGTATTTGAGCTAACTTCTCTGAGCACATCATTTTCACAGCTTCTCTGTAAAATGGTAGTGATTTCCCTGGTGACTTCGTAAATTGTGTTTTATTGTTTATTTCTATTTATGTCAAAGAAAGATAATGTGAAAGTATCAAAACTTGCTAAACGTAATATATAGATAAATGTTGGTAATTAGAGTCTGCATTTCAAAAATATCAAATAACTCATTTTGGAATATATTGTATTGCTTGTGGAAATTAGATAAGAACACTATTAGATGTAAGTCTTCTGTTTTGTAAACCTATATTTAGTGGGGTGGACAGGTACTCTACTTCAAAGGAAAAAATGTTAGAAACCCATTAGAGAGTCACAAAATACATAGAATTCTGATAATATTTATATACTCTTCACAGTGAGTATCTTTTAGCACCACAGTCTCCGATGTTTCGGATGTGGCAATCCTTGGCTGCTCTGTTTTTCGTCTGCCACACTTCCTCACTTCTCTCCTTCCCAGAGTGGTAGGTTGATGGAAGCCACACACTAAGAGGCCATTCTACCTAGTTTTCTCTAAAGTCACATTGAAACTATTGGTTGGTGACTTTGCCTTTTAGTTCTTTTTCTGAGTGCTTTTTTTTTTTTTTTTTTTTTTTTTTTTAAGTATCTCCTTAGGATAATGTGTATATATATTATTAAACAAAGAAATCTTTCTCTACCGAAAAGAAGAAAAGAAGTAAAGAAGGAGGTGAAGGAGAAAGTGGGCAGAACATTCTTGTTGGTCAGATGTCTGATTTATTTAGGCTTCCGGGTAACCTCTAAATCTCAACCAGCACTGCGCTAAGACAACTGCTCAGCAGGAAACACATTCTGTACTGTTTCTCCTATTTGTCAGACACTCATGGGCCATTATCTCTGAATTATTGGTGTGGAACACCACAAATCAACATTTAAGATTGAGTCATTTGTCTTTAGAGGATTATAAGCAGAGCAAATAGTCAAATTCACTGCTTTAACTGGTTGAGGATTATACTTCCAGTCTCTAAAACAAAAATTGTTATGCATTCATATTTGTTTCTAAATTTTCCACTTGGCCATACAAACTTTCTTTCATGGAGGCATACACAAGAGAGGATTACGAGGAAGATGCGTCCAAAATGAGGACTAAATCCTGCAGCGGCGTAATTCTCATATAACGTTTTAAAATGCATATTGTATTTGCTATTGTTTTCCCCGAAAAACCATCATGTTAGTATCTGCATGCTATAAAGTTCACTTTTCTGTCTTAGAAAATAATAGTTTTTTCTAGGAAACTTTCTTACCCTAAATCTTTTTATAAAATTCTGCATCAAAGAATTGCAGGGGTGAGGTGGGAAAAGATGAGTTAGAGAAGTTTAGATTTAAACCCTCAAAAGTGCAGCTTCAAGTACCAGTTTAGACAAAGAAGTTTGTTTACTCCTCCAATTATTAGTTGTAGAAACTTGGGCAACTTATCTTCTCTGTCTTTACACTCTCATCTACAACATGATCACTCTACAAACGCTCAGAGGAAATTATGAAAATTGTATTATTTATTATTTAAAAAGGTACTTAAAAGAGCATAGCTAAAACATATATGTGTTTGTGTGTGCGTGTGTGTGTGTGTAAGTCAATCTTTTATTATACAAGTCAGTGTAATTCTAAATCACCTGGCTTAGGGTGATTGTCTCAAACAGAAAAATATGGTGCTCAAAAAGCATCATATACATTTGTGTTTATTAATCTTAGAGTTTATCTTAGAGTGTCTTATAACGTAGGCTAATATTTACATTTATCTTAGAACATTTGTTGAAGTTTATTACAAAGGCATAGTAAACATTTCAACAGGAAAATACTGTTGAAAGTAATAACACATAATGAAGGAGTGCTATATCTTTTTTGGAGGAAAGAGTTCTATAGTGAATTGGGATAACCCATTTTTAAATGCTAATTAGCTGTGAAAAAAATCAGTAAATTACTTTTTCGCATTTGACTTCTATTACTTCTACTGCTTATTTATGTATAATAAGGACTTGATTAGATTATCTTTAAAGTTACCTTTCCTTCAAAAGTTTTCTGAGTCTCTAATGTAAGTGTATGCTGATTGATATTTCAAAAATACTGTGGCATCACTCTACAGAATATTTTGATAACTGTATATATTTTAACCAGATGGTTATATGTTATGTTTGGTCCTATTGTAGAATATAGTCTATATAACTCTTAACCAATTATTTTATTGTGTTAAAAAATTATCTCTCATTTAAAAATATAAAGGAAATTTGGATAAAAAAGAAGGGATGCCGAGAGGAGAGAATCCTATACCATGTGTCACATTCTGAATTAAAACTGTATAATAAATGCATTTTCTCACCCTCTGTAACAAGTAAATGAGGTAAATAGTATGCATGAAGCCTCGTTGTCTGGGCCTGTTGACATTCCATACATATTCAATGAATTAAGTGGAAAAGAAGTAAAAACAACGCACCATTATATACGACTTCAATACAAAAACTGTGTTCATTGATTTCCAAATGCAGGACTCATGTTATTCAATACAAGCTTATTGAAACTCTGCTATATGCTAGAGAGTACTTTCCTGAGTAAATTCTATCACCACCAACAAATAAATACATGAACGTGCCTATTTTTGAAAATGCTCTGAGAATTATGAAATTCATAGAAAATATGGCACTATTATTGTAATGGTGAATATTTTCCTTATTGACATTTTCATTCCATTGCTGTTAATTATGATGTCTGTCATTTTGAAATTATGTGATTTTTAGAAACCCAGTAATTAACTACAGACTTTATTTCAAATAATATATATATTTTTTCATAGTTCTGCCCTGTTTTCTTAAATATAGGGTAGATTCTTAGGGAAGAAAATGTGACTGCTCATGACACTATATGCTCCAATATATTTAGCATGGAATGCACCTTGTACATTTAATACATGATTTTGTATTTTAATGTTTATTTGTTTTTTGGAGAGGTGGGGTAAAGATGAGAAATCTCACTATATTGCCCAGGCTTATCTTGAACTCCTGGCCTCAAGCAATCCTCCTTCCTTGGCCTCCCATTTAATAAATGCTTATTACATTTCTCTTTTATTTGCATCCTAAAGTTCTCATATATTATTTTATCTGAACTGTATTTTTACTACCTTCAACACACATGTGCGCAGGCATGCGCACCAACACACATTTTTCAAAATGAAGTTACCATTAATAATTTATATAGTAAATTTGTACTTAATGCTTGTTGAATGAGGATGGTATGGAAAGAGATTATAAAAACTAAACTTATCACATTCCAGATTCTGACTCTCATATTCTTTATCATTTTTTTTTATAGTTTAAAGGAGATTATTTATTATATGGGAAAGGCAGTTAAGACAATGTATTCAACAACAGTGGTGTATCTGTGTAAAAAAATCTGTCAACAAGAGCCGGGTGCGGTGGCTCAAGCCTGTAATCCCAGCACTTTGGGAGGTCAAGGCAGGAGGATCACGACGTCTGGAGATCGAGACCATCGTGGCTAACCCGGTGAAACCCCGTCTCTACTAAAAAATACAAAAAATTAGCCAGGTGTGGTGGCGGGCGTCTACTGGTAGTAGTCCCAGCTACTCGGGAGGCTGAGGTAGGAGAATGGCGTGAAGCCGGGAGGCGGAGCGTGCAGTGAGCAGAGACTGCGCCACCGCACTCCAGCCTGGGTGACAAAGCGAGACTCCATCTCAAAACCAACCAACCAACCAACCAACCAACCAACCAACAAACAAACAAACAAAAACTATCAGCAAGAATTAAAACTATTTGTTTTCCTTCCATCATTTATAAATGGAGATAGAACCTACTTCTTTGTGTAGTTTAAGGTTATTAAAAGAGTCAATATTTGGAAAGCATTGAGAACTGAGCCTGGAACTTAGTAGGTACTTTGTAATCTGCTTTATGTAAAAGTCAGTAAATTAAAAAGAATATATTTTGAACTGAGATATAAAGGCATTTAAGTCTGTTTTGTTCACTTAGATATATTATCTAAGAATGATAAATTACTCTTTTTGATCCTTATGTTTCTCATCTGTCAAAAGAAGATAATATTTCTGAGTCCTAAGATTTCTGAAAATATTAAATGAAGACTTCTGTATTGTATAATTTTGAACTAGATAATTTGGACCTTACCATGAATTGTGAGAAACAACAACAACAAAATCTGGGTAACGTATCAAACATTTACTTTAAGACATCAGAGAATCAACAAGAAAGTAAGTAAGTAGCAGGCCATGGGTTGAAGGAGAATCTAGACCCAGGGAAGTGAACTTAGTATTTATGGTTACTACTTTTTACCTGCAGAAATATGAAAATCTCAGAACAGATAATTTAGAATTTGAAATAAAGATGAGAACTTTCGGCTGACTCTCTGGTAGAACGGTATTGATGAAAGCCTTAGAACCACCAAAGGAGAGATCTATCCCTTTGTGTTGGGTCCCAAAAGGAAGTCCCATAAGATGGGTAACCTGAGGCAGAATGTCCGCTGTAGAAATTGCATACCAGCTTCAAATTATATTGGCCTATGAAATCATGTTTCTCCTTTACGGAGAAAGAAAGACAATTGAATAAGAGCAGTTGGAGAACTATATATTTGAGTAATCAAATAGCACATTTAAAATAAAAGGTTTAATCTGTACAAGGTGATAGACTGATTTTCTCAGGGTTTCGAAACTATCTTTCAGTTTTGGTTCAAGTCTCTGCCACTATATTTTTCTCTTTTTATTATTTTAAAAACATTAAAGTCAGAAGACTGTTCTCAAATTATGGTTTTAATACTATCTTGTTCTATAGTTATAGATTTATTCTTCATGAACTCCTATTATATCTATGTATATCTATATCACAAGGAATCTCATAAAACTTAATTTTTGATTAATTGATCTTTTATTTTTTAAATTTTAGTACTTTACATGTTTACTGTTTTAAAAATCATTTTCAGGCAGGTACTATCAGCTTCATGCTCCTTCCCATTTGTTCCTTATTATGGAAAATCAATCTAGAATAACCAATACTCTTTCTTGGCTTTAAAGGAAAATTAAAATTGTTTGAGTATTTTGGGTTGGAGGAGGAGCTTAAGTTATTTACAATGACAACAAAATTAGATTATTATTAGACTTTGTAATAGTAATACTTTATGCCAGCAATCAAGGGCTTAATGTAATTAAGATATACAAAGAGAGAAAACTTAGCTGAGGATTTTATATCCACTAAAGTGACCTTCAAGTATAAACGTCTCAATCAAATTCTTATGAACATGCAAGGTCTTATGAAATATTGATTCATTGTCCTTCTCACAGAATCTAGAGAACAAACTTAATATGATCAAAGTGGCTGAAATGGCAACAACATGAGGATTAATAGTGAGCATTAAACATAGATTTACATATAGAATTAAGGCCAGATAACACTTATGAATAAGAAAGTACAGTATTTAATGTCTACATACTCTACTTAGATGCATTTCAACTATTAAATATGCAGCAGGATGTGTTTAAAATTTTGAAAAAATAAGTTACAAATACAAGAAAAAAATTGAGAGTAATCTTGCTCTTAGCTTTATATGTATTAATTGGAAGTAATTTTTTTTCAAATTAGATGCTAAAGAAGGGATAACAAGAGGAAAGAAAATCTCAAGAGTTCATCTGATATTGTTTCTAAAGCAAAAATCTAAAGATAAGGTCAATTAAAGAGGAAAAATGTATAATGTACAGGTAATAACATAAATATCATTAGAACCAAATATAAACCTCCTAAATACTAAAAGGCAAGATGACAAAGAGAGATAACAAATACATTATAGTACATAGTAAAATATTCATATAGCTATATATGGCTGGGCACAGTGGCTCACACTTGTCATCCCAGCATTTTGGGGAGGCCAAGGCAGGCGGATCACCTGAGGTCAAGAGTTTAAGAGCAGCCTGGACAACATGGAGAAACCCTGTCTCTACTGAAAACACAAAAATTAGCCGGGCATGGTGGCGTGTGCCCGTAATCTTAGCTATTCGGTAGGCTGAGGCAGGAGAATCGCTTGAACCCGCAAGGTGGAGGTTGCAGTGAACCGAGATCACACCATTGCACTCCAGCCTGGGCAACAAGAGTGAAACTCTATCTCAAAAAAAAAAAAGAAAAAAATCATATATCTATATAATAGCTTTATGGTATTTAAAAATATGGACAAAAGTATGAGGTTTATTAAACAAATTATTACCTATTGGAGAAAATAAAGAAAATGGAGGACTCAGGAGTAGCTTTCTATGAATAGCTCATGTCTTCTGGAATTTACTTTCAAACTGGAAAATACATAATAATTTACAAAATACAAAAAGTAATTTACATAACACGAAAAAAATAATTTTTTGTTACTACAAAAAAATTTAGAAAACAAGCTCAAAAGTGAAATGAGAAAAATGAGCCTTTGTATCCAGTTAGTGATGGTTTTATATACTTGGCCAGAAATAAGAACAAAAATAATCAAAAACATTTTAAACTCTCTTCAGTAGTCACAATTTATCATTCTCAGAGTATTGGGATAATTTGGCATGAACCAGTACATAATTATTTTGGTGTCATTGAAAAAATTAAAATGGCTTTCATCAGGAAAGAATGGCTTTATCTATCTAGCATCATCTATCTACCTATCTATTTATCCAATCTCTGAGTAGAATTAATAATTCTGTGGTTACATGCAATTTTTCCTAATTCTTCCCATTGAAAATAACTAGGAACAATGGCCAACTCAGTAGCAACAAGCATCACTAATATCCTAATATGGGGCTTGGCACAGTGGTGCATGCCTATAGGCCCAACTCCTCTGGAGGCTAAAGTCATAGGATCGCTTGAGTCCAGGAGGTTGAGGGTACAGTGAGCCGTGATCACGCCACTGCACCCTATCCTGGGTGACACAGCAACACCTATCTCAAAAGATAAAATAAAATAACCCAATATGATCTCTAATACCATATCATATCCTCTTGAATGAATCCAGGGTTTTTTAGAGAGATGGCTAATTGCAGCTAATAGTCAAAGAATGTGCAAGATGAATGCCACACCAGAAAGTAAGACACTATCAATTACTTCTAGAGTCATGTCAAACAGTGGGAATTTCATAGTATCAAATGCTTACATTAAAAAAGAAGGTACTCTAGTTATTAATCTAAGGTTCTTATTAAAGAAATTTGGAAACCAGGAAAAACAAAAGAAAGAAATTAGGTAAACAAAAAAGGAACTTATGTCTAATACAAAAACAGGAAATAAAATATGAGAGATAAGAACATAAATTGATACAGTGATAATGAAAAATGAGAAACAAGTAATAAAAGCAATTTTTTTGAAAAAATAATCAATAAAATCGACAAATTTCTAATGAGATTGATCCAGAAAAATGGGAGAAGATATAAATCACCAATATTGAGCATGAAAGAGAGGACAACAGTGAAGATGGAACGATGGACTCATTCTGTATGGAACCATGTTTCTAGATACATCATACATAGAACTATGATTTTAGATACAATTGTCAAAATTTATAGAACTGTACACCACAAAGTGTACATCACTTTAAGTAAATTTTAAAAAGCAACTAAAATGAGGGAAAGGGGAAAGATCCAAATGAAATGCATGTATGAAAAGTAGAATCAAATTGTACTATAAATGAAATATATACACTTACAGGAAAGAGAGAGAGAAGTTGATCCAAGTTGCTTTGTGGGGGGAATAAAATGCTTTGAAATGATGCAATGAGATGAAAGAACACAAATAACTTTACACACACATTGTACTCTAGTTGGTAAGCTTGTTCTACATAAGGCTGTGAAATATAAATGGCATGTATGTATAATTAATATACACAGGTTTACCAGCTCTGTACCCTAAGAGTTTTGTGGGAAGTCAGGGACCCCCAACAGAGGGACCAGCTGAAGCCGCAGCAGAAGAACATACATTGCGAAGATTCCATGGACATTTATTAGTTCCCCAAATTAATACTTTTTTAATTTCTTACACCTGTCTTTACCGTAGTCTCTGAACATAAATTGTGAAGATTTCATGGACACTTATCACTTCCCCAATGAATATCCTTGTGATTTATTGTGCCTGCCTTTACTTTAATCTCTTAATTCCTCAGGACCCTGTGATTATATCAACTGCACAAATTGTTTGTAGAGCATGTGTGTTTGAACAACATGAAATCTGGGCATCTTAAAAAAAGAACAGGATAACAGCAATGTTCAGGGAACAAGAGAGGTAACTTTGAACTGGCTGCCAGTGAGCCGGACGGAACAGAGCTATATTTCTCCCTTTTCATAAGCAAGTAGGAGAAATATAGTTGAATTCTTTTTCTCAGGAAGGAACATCCCTGAGAAAGAGAATGCACCCTGAAGGTAGGCTTATAGACGGCCCCTTTTTAAGGTGTCCCGTCTTTTATGGTCGAAGCCGAAGGGATGAAATAAGACCCAGTCTCCTATAGTGCTCCCAGGCTTATTAAGTGGAGGAAAATTCCCATCTAATAAATTTTGGTCAGACAGGTTATCTGCACTTAAACCCTGTTTCCTGATAAGATGTTATCTACGACAATGCATGCGGAAACTTCATTAGCAATTTTAATTTCACCTCCTCCAGTGGTCCTGAGATCTCGCCCTGCCTCCATTTGCTTTGTGATATTGTATTACCTTGTGAAGTATGGGATCTTTGTGACCCACACCATATTCGTGCACACCCTCCCTTTTTGAAAATAGCTAATAAAAACTTCTTGCTGGTTTTACGACTCGGGGAACATCATGGATCCTGCCTACATGTGATATCTCCCTTAGACACCCAGCTTTAAATCTCTCTCTTGTGCTCTTTCCCTTTATTTCTCAACCCAGCCCAGACACAGGAAATAGAAAAAAACCCACGTTAAACATCGGGAGCGGGTTTTCCTGATATAAGAGAGTAAAGACACAGTTATTATTATATTTTTACATTTCACCTTGTGAAATGTAAAAAAGTAAAAAAGAATTTCTCATAAAAACTTATAGTGAATTCATATTTGAAGGTGTTATTTCAATATAGGAAAGCATGATTCTAAATAGAAGTTCAGAAATGTAGAACGAAAAAATGAATAATGAAAATTGTATGCATATATGTATGTTTAAATTACATTTCACTATATTTATGATGTAATCAAGAAAGTTTTTGTTTTGTTTTGATTCTGAGATAGGATTCCACTCTGTCACCCAGTCTGGCACCATTTCAACTCACTGCAACCTTTGCCTACCAGGTTCAGGTGATCCTCCTGCTTCAGCCTCCAGAGTAGTTGGCAGTACAGGCAAACATCACCACACCTGGCTAATTTTTTTTGTAATTTTTTTGTAGCAACAGGGTCTCACTATGTTGCCCAGGCTGGTCTCAAACTCCTGAGCTCAGGCAATCCACCCGCCTTGGCCTCCCAATGTGCTGGGATTACAGGCATGAGCCACCATCCCTGGCCAAGAAAATTAAAATAAAACAATTCCTTGATCCTTCCAGGCATTCAAAAGGAGATAAAAATGCCAATTAATGTTAGAGTTTGATAAATAGGTTGATTGTTGTTAATTTCTAGAGTAATTATCTAAAGAATATCAAAACTGTATGGTACAAACTGCCAATAAAGTATGAAATTGAAAAATTTAAATAAATTAATTCACAATTTAAATAAAGAAAAACAAAGAGAAAAAAACATCTAGCAGGAAGGAAAAATGTACTGAATAAAAGTATGCATAGAAAAGTCCTAATTATAGGTGAAAGGACTAATAAATACAGGTGCATTAAAACCATGGAATTCTGTTTATCAAAAGACATGCCTGTGGTTAAGTAAGTTGACTAAATCACTTTAGGCAAGAGAGAAGAGGAGAAATGCCTGGGGCAGAGGGACCTAAAATGTGGATGTTCTGGTTTGGGCGCTTTCTTGATGGATTTAAAGAAATATCAAAAGGCTGGTTGAGGCAGATTTAAAGAGAGTACTACGAGTGATAAAAAATGAGATCAGAAATTAACAGAGAGCTAGATCAAGAAAGCCAATTTTTTTGTTTTTTGTAAGGATTTTGCCTTTCATTCTGAAATGTGAAAACTGAGCCCTCACCATTGATTTTAGCACCCTGTAGGCCATTGAAACATAACAGATGTTACAGCACAATTGGTGGTGGTGTGTAGGTGGGTGGGTGAGGAGAAGGAGTAGTAAGAATATTACAAAAACCTGACTGGAGATTTAGAAAGGAATAAAGTGAACTGAAGACAGTGAGTACTGATGACTCTTCTAAGAGCTTTTGATATAAAAGAAGTGGAGAATTAGGGTCCTGGCTCCGATGTAATTGCTTTTTCCTTTTACTGAGAGAAATTGATATGAGTTAAGAAGGAATTACTAAGGCAGATAGCAAGGGTAAGGGAGTCTTCGGTAACGCTTTTCTTTTTAATGAAAAGCAGCCCCAAATCATTTTCTAACAAAGAGCAGCCTGCAAACTGGGAGCTTGCATGAGCAAATGCCAGCAGGAACTCAGCACTAGATATTTTCAAGATGGTGGCTCTATCTTCCCTTCTATGCCAGCCTTTTGTGCTGTAAGCAGCAGACAAAATGGGCCCTATCAACTGGAAAGTCCATTTGCATAAGAAGATTAGGTTGGGGCCACGAGTCTTCCCTGCCCACTATGTAAATGTCACACATTATCCAACTAATCTATGAGCCCTATGTAAATCAGACACTGCCTTCTCAAACTGGACTATAAAATTCGGGGCATTTGCAGCCAGATGGCCCTTTCAAATCAGACTCCTTGCTCTATAGAGTAAGCTGTTTCTCTTTCTCTTGTTTTCTACCTATTAAACCTCTGCACCTAAACTCCTTGTGTATGTGCTTGTCTTAAATTTTCCTGGTGCGTGACAATGAACCCAGGGTATATACCCCAGACAACATAGTCACTTCAAAATGACAGATTAATCTGCATGTTTATGTTTTTCTTTGTCAACATTCAGCTGCAAAGGTAAGTACACTGAGAAAGGAGCGGACTTAATAAGGATTGTTCTTTATTTATTTTGATGTTTCAAAAATTATTTGTATTGTTACATTCCAAAGAGGACACAGGAAGAAAAAAGCCAGTTGTCCAATAATGGTTATACCTTTCAGAAGAGGCAGCCACAACCCCAGCCCTAGTTTAAAGCTGCACACATTGGAGTTCAAACAGTTGCCTCTCAACACGACCAGAAATGCTGACAAATGTGTATATATTATCAATCCAGGAAGGCTCGGGTTTAAAAGAAAATTTCTTTATTGCAAATGTCCAAGTCTTTGGGATTTGTCCTTAAAGGTACTAGAAGATGAGTAAGAGCACACACTAGACCAGGACTATGTCTAGTCTTTAGAGTAAACTAGCAAATGGCCAGTTTGTTCTATGATGCATTGCATCAGACATCACAGTACCTGAAGAAAATCTGCTTTTTGTGAAAAGCCACCAGGCATTTCAGATCCAGTTTACTATGAAGTGCAGACACAGCAGATACCCAGATAAGACAGTCAGTGCAAAAGTCAAATGGGTAAGTCAACTCTTTGATGAGGCTGGCTACACTGCAAATATAAACGAACTCAAAAATGGAAGGTAAGGTCTATTTACAAAAGTTTGTTTAGTAAAGTGACTTGAAAAAAGTTTTAACCACTTCCCAGGGATCCTTCCCCTCTGCCACCAAAAAAACAAACAAAAACAACAACAAAAACCCTGAAAATTATCTTGAAAATCAAGTGAAAACTATGTGGTGAAAAAGAGAGTGCTTGTTCCAGGTAAAGGACTTCAAGATAATTTACAAGCAGATTTATTTTTATTAGTAAAAGTAACAAATAGGAAAAAATTTATTGGCTGACTTTGAGCTGTGTGCTTTTAAAAATGTTTCTATTATTACATTAACAAGAAAAAGAAAATCAAGCATGTTTTTGCTTCCAGTTTTAAATCACTCAGCAACAGTTGGTGAAATCAACAGGGTATTAAAACGAAACCCAGCAAAACCCAGTCAATTATTTCCAGTTGTCTGCCTGTTTCTTTCTAGTCACCTCGAATTCAACTCCCAGTTAGCTGAGGACAACATGTCGGTCAAAGACAGACTTCCGCTGCTCTTGGACTTGAAGCTTCCAGCGTATTCTACCTTGCTCAGCACGTTGGCTGGACTGCTGAAGCGGGCTAGCACATGGTGTTCATTTGCAAAAGGCTGGTGATCCCCAATATCATCATCACTCTATATCAACTGTGAGTGTCCAAAGAGGCGCCTCTTCAGTATGGGTTCAACCAGAGTAAGATATACCATGTACAGAAGTAGAAGGCCCAAAATGGAGAGAAAAATTATAATGGTAACCTTGATTGTGACAGAGCTTCTCTCTTCGTATTTGCATTCACAGAGTAGACAGTATGCTTCTACATCAGGCCCCTGCACAGACATAGGCTCCACAACATGAAGGCAATCACACTCTTTCTGAGATATGTTCTTATTATAAATAGCACAGAATTTTCTTTATAGGGAGGGCAGATACATTTACATCTGACATCCTCGAAATTCTTGGCGGCGTCTGACAGCTGCGCCAGCAGCAGCACTGACAGCGCCAGGCACTACAGGCTGAGCAAAGAGCCAAGCCGAGGAAGCCCTCCCCACAGGGTCGCCATCGCTGGGGGCCGGGCGGTCCCACAGCCCGGAGCCTCCGCGACCAGCTCCCGGCTCTGGCTCAGGCTCAGGCTCCGGACCCGGCTGAGGATCCTCCGGCCACACTTCCGTAGGATTTTTCTTTAGCTAAATATTTAAAACGAAGGTGCAAGTATTTTAGGGTATACATAAATGAAGTGAGGACATAAGGCTTTAAGAGACACTGAAAAAGTGGAACAGTTCAATGAATTATGGGTCCTTGTGGGGTCATAGTTTTCTTGGTGTGGAGTTAATGCATGTTATCGTTGCAGAACTTTCTTCTTAGTCCAGCTAAAACCAGGTTCTTGTCACGCAACCAGGAAAGTTTAGACTCGCAGACACATAGAAAGGTGAGTAGCAGAATTTACTGGGCAAAAAGGAAAAACAAAAAATAAAATACTCAAGCAAAGTGTGATAGAGTCCTACTAGCCAGCCCTCCACCTCGCAGATTCCCAGGTCACTACAGGAGCTGAGGAGAGCAGGCTCCTCCCCTGCATAAGGCGGGAATTCCCCATGGCTCCACACATTTCCCCCAGTGCACACGTTGGGCTCCAGTGCACTGTGGGCATGCCCAGAAAAGCCCTGGGTAGGTCCCTCATCTGCCCAGAAGTATCGGTGTAAACACTTGTGGGGCAGGTGGGAGATTCTCTGGGGACTCCTTTTTATCTGCCTAGCTATTTGGCTGTCTCATTATCAGCTGAAAAGATAAAAAGGATAGTTGGATATACTTGAAATTGAGATTTTACTGGTGGCACAGTTATTGGTAATGAAAAAATATTTTTTATGATGACAGGAAATACACATATATGTGTGAAGACAAGATCATTGCAAGAGAGGTATTATTATCCTGCATCCTTGAATATTAAGGTCATAATGAGGTCATCTATGAGGATACTGAAGTCACTGAAACTGATGACACAGTGCTGAGTTCGTAACAGTGAGTCAGGGGCAAAAATCTTCGAGGAAAAGAAGGGAGTGGCCTGAGACTGCAAATATTGTTGCAAATATGTGGAATAAGGAGAATGAATTATAATGTTGGTTGTTTACCAATAATAGTATATTACCATTTTGGAAAAGCCTTGAAAAAATAGAAAATCAGATACAAATTTTGACAAGAAAGTTTTTGATTAGGCAGTAAGACACCAATATTTAATTATTAGTCAGTGGACATTCATGCAACTATAAAGTATGGCAAGCATTTAGTAAACTTTGCTTTTCCCTATCAGGGGCATACAACAAACTGCCATTTATGAAGATGACAACTAGATTCATAACTAGATAGCAAAGAGCTATTTCATTATATAAATAAGAATTGAAAGAACCAAAGTAGAGCTGAATCCACAAAAGGGAAGTAGGAAAGCACTTAGAAAAATAATCTTAATTATACATATTTTTCCATGTGGTTGTTTGGTTAAAGCTGTTATTCATTAGTGCCTCAATATGGGGAAATAAATTTGTGATTTCTAAAAGACTTCAGCCTTGTATTAAGTGATAACTTTACTAAATACTCATCTTTATTATTTTTAACTGATAAATGCACCTATTGTATAACAGCTTCTCCTTATTATTTCGTATACACTCTTGCTTTTATCATATTCAACAGTATCCAATTCTCTTTCAGAAGTACAACTTTACAGGTAAAATTAAAAAGCTGGGAAAGGCTGCTATTTACTATGTCTATCATATGCAAATTAAGCCATAAGGAGTAGTAAAACAAATGGCAGTTTTACATTGAATAAATCTTGAAGCTAAAGAAAGCTGGGAATAAGAACCATGGAATTTGCTTAGGTGGTTGAAGTGATTAAGGTTAACGCCCTCTGTATGCATTACAAACTCTGTCTAGTGATCTGTGTTTGAGTACAGAGTAATCTAATGAATCAATCAGATCCTACATTTCAGCTCAGCTGGTGGAGGGAGAACAATAAAACTTGTGGGACAAAATTGTTCTATTGATCTCGACTTAATCTAATCTCGCCTGCAGTATCTCCTGATCACTGGGTGTCTACCCCTGCAGGACTGTTGCCCTAAAGTAATGACAGCTGGGGTTGTTATTAGGTCAACAATGCTTGCTAGCTCTCTCATTAAGTGCTGTCATCCATTATCAGAATACAGCCATCAAAAACATGACAGCAAGCACTTCTCATGAGTTTGAACCATTCTATAAGAAAAACATAGCTGAATACGCACACACACACACACACACACCAAACACACATATGCACATTTCCTAGTCTAGGTTTATTGATAGGAAAAGAGATTTGGTGCCAAGTCATGTAACAAAAAATATCTAATTCCCTCTTTCCCATCGATCAAATTAGAATTGCAGGAGTCAGAAGTTGAAAACGTAGGTGCCTTCTTACTTTCTGTTTTTTAAAAATCACTTTATTCAAGACATTGATTATCATTTTTAAAAGGAAATAGGAGCTCATTTCAGTGACAGTATGACCTTCAATAATGCCAGACTCCTGCTGCCTCTAAAATGGCTTTTATGTTTCAAGGGGATTTTTTTTTTTCTTTCTTCAACTAAGATTTAAAACTACAGTTGTGAGGTCAGGTGTCTTGTAGAAAGAGATTCAGGGAAGACAGATCCAAAGAGAAATATTGTAATACTTCTGGTTAATAATTTTGAGGAGAAAAACTAAGCAAATTATTGGCATGCTTATTCAGTGTGTAAATATAATTTCTGCATTATTTTTAATAAAGGGAACGACTAATCTAAATCAGTGGAGAGTGAAGCTGTTATTTATAAAGTATAATCAATATGTGTAAATGTTAAAGTTGTGGTGTATTCCCCTTTGAGGGTTACCTATCATTTTAATGAGGCTTGGGAAAATCCACTATTTTGATTGGAAGTCTTCAATGTAATATAAAAACCTTAAAAATGGTATTATTATTCTTAAAATCTTTGAAAATTTAAAAACATTTTAAAACATTGCCTTCTTCATTTGGGTCTAGTTACAAAAAGTGTAATGAATATGTTGAAAGGGGGCTAATGACACCTAGGCATTTAACATTCTCATTTTCAGACTTTTATGAAGTATAATTAGATAATTACTGCTAATTGGTATGCTAGGATAACGGAATTATTAGTGTGTAAGAGAGTTAGCAATATGTTGAATGTATGGCATTCATCCAGGGATCAGTGGCGCTAATGTTTTCTTGGCTCTTTTTTGTTAACATTGAATAAAGAATCACTCTTGCTCTTCATTAGCTCCAAAAGTGATTTTGCTTACAATTTTCACTAGTTTATGTTTTACACTATTCATGTTTGTGTCTTTGATTCATTGCTCTTTTCCACAGTTGAAGGGAGTTAAACAAATTATTCACTGATAACTAAAACCTAAAGCCAACCTTGCAAGCTAAACTGTGAGGACTTTTCGTATTTTGAAAGTTCTTTCTCTCCTCTTAATTTGTGCAACTATTTTTGAATACGTTTTTATAACAAAATCATGCTTAAAATCACAAATGCTTTCTAGGGTTATGACCGTCATGTTAATACTAGCATTATCTCAAATGTAAAGGCAGCCTGAATTATGCATAAAAGACAGGATGAAGATAACCAGGTGTATTCAAATATAGCAATAGACACAAGATGGAGAAAGACTTGTACCAGTAATACTAAACTGTGAAAAAGGAGATTAAAATCTCAAGTGGTCTCTTCTATATTCTTCTTAATATATAATGTTATTTAGACCATTTAGAATGAGTTAATATAAATGAATACCTTCCTGTTGGCTCTGATTTACAGTTGCAGGGCTAGAAAACTGCCTTAAGAACAAGAAACAACTATGAACACATCTATTGTAAGATATTCAAAGATATTGACTTCCTCATGGACAAACCAAATGAAGTAAGTTAGTCCCTAAAGGCAGTAATGAGAATTGCTAGATACTTTCTGTCATCTGAGCAACAATATTCAACATTACAATTTCTCTAGAAAAATTTGCTTCATTTAATCTTGGTTTCCCCTACACACACACACACACACACACACACACACTTTTCAGAATGAATAGAGTAGGATTCTGAGATATAATTTTGCACATAACTTAATACCCAAGAGCACTTCTTTATTCCAATGTTAAAGACTCATTTTAGGCCAACATTAACATTGCTGCTTTATGCTGTAAGATGTCAAGCATGTTCTGCTTTAGAGTCATCTTAATAGACCCGTCTTCCTTGCTAGTTACTCATGGCTCCTAACACGAATAGAAATGCAATGCCTAGAAGCATAATGACATGCCTTAAGAAAATATTACTTGTACCATCATTCATTAATTCACTCAATGACAGATGTACCCATATATGATGAATTTCACCAAAGGTCTTTAAGGCAGCTATAATTTTTTTGAAAACATTATTTTCTCCACTAATCCAAATCTGCCATATAGTTATTACATTCAAATGATTCCTTCTTTCTGGACCTGTGTCCATTTGTCTAAATGAGTAGTGGTTTTCTCCCATCCCTGACCATACATCACGTGTGTAGCACCTTTTTTTATTTTACTTTAAGTTCTAGGGTACACGTGCACTTTTTAAAAGACAGTTGTTAGGAATCCATTTCATTAAATAAAGAGCACCCTAGACTTTATTTATATCTATTTATATTTATTGTATATCCTTACCCTCTCAATTGAGCTCCTTCAAAGAGAAGTGAACACTCCTGGTTTCTACTTCCCTAGTACCAATCACTTTTCATTATGGTATGCCTCGAGCACATCATTTCACAAGAAACTGCTTTTGACAAAGACACAGATAACCTCCTTCTGGACAAATCTAATAACTAATTTAAAAACCTTGGTGTAAATATAAGCTATATTGCAGAATGAGTGGCTCTTGTGTCTTAATATTTTGTTGTTGTTTCTTTATCTTGACACCATTTGCTCACCTCTATTTACTCTTGGTATAATACTTGAGTTTCTCATTTTGTCTCCAAAGCAGTGGTGCCTTCCATAAATCAGTAACTCTTTTCTCTCCACATATACTTCCTTTGCAGTATTTCATCTGTCAGCATTTGAACCGTCTTTGCACTAATTGGCCCAACTCTAACTTTCCAAACCCAGCTAATTCTGGAGGGACAGATTGTGTATTTAATTTCCAATTATTCTTGTGTCCTACGGGCCCTTCACATCTGCCCTATTTCATACTGAGCTCCTCATCTATCTCTCTGTGCCTCTATCTCAGACTTATGGGTTTTTTTTGTTTTAATTAATTTATATTTCTGTATAGTTGTCATTACCAAATCAAATGGATTTAAAGCCTGGAAATTATTCTATTGTTACCTTTTCCAATCAATTACTAGTTTCTGACAATTTTACTTTCTAATTTTTTTCAAACTTGTCTTACTTTGTCATCTCATCAATTAACAGCATGTTTTCTCTTGCTTTGTTGTGGCAATATTATCACAAATGGTCATTCTAATACAGTCATGCCCATCTTTAACATGTTTTCCATTTAGCCATTGCTGTACCAAAATTCAGGTACAGCAACATCAATCCCTTCATTTAAAGTTTAAACAAATCTTACTTCCTCTACAGTCCCCTCAAGCCACTTAGAATGGCCTGAAATTCTAAAGTTACTTCAATCTCAAATCTCAGCTCTTTTTTCAGTTCCTCTTACCTCACCTCAATTTGCATTTTACTATTTGTAGTTACTCAAACAACCGTGCTATGTTTCTATGCTCTCTCATGCATTTCTATTTTAGAATGCCCTTCTAAACCTTCTTCATGTCACTGACCCCTTCCCATTCTCCAGTTGACAGTTTAACTTTTATATCTGTAGGAAAACCTTCCCTGAATCTCAAGTTTAGTTGAGATATCCCTCCTATTTCCCGTAGCTCTATGTGCCTATCGGTAACTTAGCCTTTGCATGATTTTGAAAATTTTTGTTTGTATGCTTATTTCAGTGAATAGGCAGCAAATACCCACAAATCACAGTCTGTGTCTCAATTATATTTGCAGAGTTTAGCACAGTGCCTACCTAGTAGGTACTCAGTAAATACTTATGGAACTTAAAATGAAGTTAATATTGGAATACTTCCAATATTCGAAAGTCATGTCTTTGGAATATGACTTACAACATGACTTACAACATACAATATTTTCAAATTATAATATATTATAGATATAAATACATTGACAGAGGAATTCCAATATATGATTGAGCTTTATCAGTGCTTCAATCATGTCCTATAGACTACTCTATTATCCTCCTTCAATATTTTTTTGCATTCTTTCATTGTCTGCTTTTTGTTTCAATCACACACAGAACAGTCATAAATACTCGATAATTAATTGTGGATTGTGCTTGCAACTACAACATGGTTCTCGTGCTTGTTAAAAACCAATATAGTATAGTAATTAAAAGAGCCTCTCTGGTTAGGTTGCCTGAGTTTGAATCTGGACAATGTCACCAACTAGCTGCAAATTGCTTGACCTTAATCAGCGTTAGTTACTTATATATAAAATGAGCATGATAATATTATCTACCACGTAAGTTGATTGTGTAGAATGAACAGAATATCACCTATAAAGACAGGGGAGAATTGAGAGAAGGGAGAAAAAAAATGAGTAAGTTAGTTGCCGGATCTCAAGGATGTTTTAATGTAGTGTGTGTGTGAATGTTGCACAGAAATAGTACAAGGTTATGAAATAGAATGGCTATAAACTAAATAGATGAGAGATATATTTAAAATAAGATTTGAGCCTTCAGAAAAAATAAGAGGTCTCTTTTAACTGTGTTTAACTATGTACAAAAATAACATTGAGTCAGATTATGAAATAGGGCATGGTGGGAGAAATAAATATGAAGATAGTCTTAAAAGCTTGAGGAGTACAGTTTGACAGGGGAATAGGGACAGAGATGGGAGAAATTCAAGTTATCATTAATAGGGCAGTTTAGGTCACAGAGAAGCTTACGAATGTCAAGCTCCAGAATTTGAATTTATTTTAACATATGGTAGTTACTTTAGCATGTGGTAGTCAAACAAAAGTACTACATTTAAGAACTTCGTTATGCATCTTTTAATATAAACTGAAGGAGACTATCAAGAATAAATACCTGTTCCATTTATTAAATATTTAAACATCGCTCTTATTAGGTAGAATTGTTTTAAAAGAGGGAGAGATTAAGTAAAACATAGTAAAATGTATATCTTCTAAAGGCCTTGATTTAGTCATTGTGCCTTTCCCTTTATTTATTGGACAAAGGTATATGAAAGAAAATTTAGAAATTTCAAATGCATTAGGAAAACAAATGGAGGTGTCAGCTCTCTGCACAGACCATTACATGCTCACCTAGAGTGGGCAACGAACAAACTGTCATCCATCACCTTTGTTTGCCTTGTAAGATATACTCAAAGTACCCAGACACAGTGGTTTATTCACTGTAAATGTTGTTTAATAAAATTATTACTTCACTTGCTACACCTGCTATGTTCTGACAGTAAATAGTGTTATCAACCTAGTAAAGTCAGTGACATTAGGAAGCTAGCAGATGTTTTAGGGCACAGAAACAAATCTTATCATAAGTGAGTTAAAAAATGAATTTTAACACCAATTTGTCATTTTGCTCATTTTTTTTCCTTCTTGATCTGTCTTGTAATTAAAGGGACAGAGCGCAATGGTTTAAATATGGAGAGACTTCTAAAATATGACACCTTGGTAGGGGCATTTTGTAGACTGTCTGATTCACAGATGCACTTTCTTGTACTTTAGCTCCTGAAAATTTGTAATTCAAAAAGCCTCAAGAAAGAGTTCTTGTGCTGATATATTTTGATACAGATTATCTCCATAAAAATGTCACTACATGAGACTTTGGAGTGTCCGGAGCAATAATTAAACATAGCACTTTGCATTTCAGCAACAACTGATAGATTCTTCCATCATACTTTAGAGCAGGAAGGCTAGAATTTGTTATTTCTCTGATACAGAAAAAACGTCTTTCAAGTGTGACAGATTATCCTATTACATCCCTGATTTAATTCTATAACCACACTGGACACGTGGAATTTATCATTTCACCTATTTGAGAAATAGAAAAATAAAGACATGCTGATGAAATACATGAAATTATTTTTACATGAAATATGTAGGAAGAAGAGCATGGGATTCCATATTAGAAAATCAGTGTTCAATTCAGGTTCTGTCATTTATTAGTTAGTTTATCTCAGTGGATAGTCAAATGTCTCCTGATCTTTTCCTCATGTATAAAAAATTCATAGAATACTTTCAGAATGAAATAAGTAGTACATAGCATGTGGCTTAACTTATTCTTCCTAAACAGGTACTTCAAAAGTTTACTGTTTAGCAGATAATTTATCACATTCACTTAATATTTTAGGATACTTATAATCTTGAGGAATTTAACAAAAATGATATATTATATTGATTTGACCAATATTTATTGTGTTTCTATTTTGTGTTATGTGCTTTTGTTGGCACTAAGGATAGGGCAACGAATAAAATAGGTTATCAGCTTTCGTAGAGCTCCTGTTCTAATAACTGCAGAGCCACAGTAAGGTAAACTAACAAAATACAATATTCGAGGTGGTAATAAGTTTTATGAAGAAAAGTTTAAGCAGGTTAAGGGAGGAGGGAGTGACATAAACTAGAGGTAAATATTAATTTGGAATAAACCTGTTGAGAAGAGAAACTCAGATTAGAAAAACAAATGAGCAAAGACTCAAATGAAGCAAGTATTGTAAATATTACAGATCATTCTTAAAGCAAATAGGCATAAACTGGGCCTTAAGTGAAAAAGGCCCTGGTATGTTTATCTCCCTGGTGTTCTTTTAGGTACTACATTGTTTGCCCCAACAAGTCTTAAATGTATTAATTAAAAAGCAATCATATTGAAGTCAGAAAAAGCTTCATGACGCAATCATGTAAGAAGTTCTAGGTACCAGGCTAAAACACAGGATGAAAAGTCCATACACATCCCACATACAGAATATTTAAGTTCAATGAATGAATTTCATTAGACTACACCACTTAAGGATTTAAATGCTGGAGCACTAAAGAATCTTAGAAATTATGGTGAAGGAATTATTAACCCACAAACTGTAATTAATTTGTTGTATATGTATTTAAAATTAATCTTTTTTTAAATTTAACTTTTTCATATGCAATTGTCCTTTAGTATATTTAGCTTTTGTTTTGTTTGTGTTTTACATGTTTGTTTTTTTTATTTTGGTTATTGTTTTTGTTTTTGTTTTAAGACACATAATGGCCTACAAGATGAAGTCTGAGAAATGCATGCATGCATATAGATATACAATTTGTTAGGTAGCAATAAAGTCATACCTTCCCAGACTCTAACCTTTTAAAAGCTCTGATACTGTCTTTCTTCTGAAAGAGTCTATTTTGTAGATGATGTTATTTCTGGCCACATTTTGCCTTAATTTATGGATTTTGGTGTGATACATAATATACTAGAAATCAGTTCTACTCAATATGTAGCATTGTGTCTAATTCCTTTTCTTTCTTTTATCACATATATTTTTATTTTCAGGTACAAGATTTCTATCTGATATCAACAACAAACAAATCACATTTTTTCACTCTGTAGGAATTAGGCTGATGGAAAAGAGCTTGCATTTCTGTTTTCAAATTCTGTTTTATGATAGCCTCATAATATAATGCAGGGAGAGACAGTAAAGTCTGTGCAAAGGGCTATTCTTAAAGCCAGGAACTAGTGTGTCCTTATGTTTGCTGCTGACTAACTTGAGCAAGTCATAACTTTCTGAGCTTCAGTTTTCTCATCTAGGATGTGAAGTCCTTTGAGTGTTTCCACATTTTATCCCTCTATGATTCTGTAACATTTAAGAGGACTCATAGTTATTCTCTTCTGTTAACTATTACATGTTTCAAATAATTTCAGAAACCCAAATATAACATTGAACACCACTTATACCTTGACATTCTCAACTTCATATCTAGAATAGACTATCATAAAGTGTGAATATGATTTAACATTTTCAACTTACCTACTCACAAATGGGAGTAGGTGCCCTACACTCATATTTTATTTACCTTTATACCAATCTAATATGACCTGTTTTATTAGTTTGAACTATTTTTACCCTTAGTTATTATATTTTTCTATATATCTACTTTGTCTTTGTTATGAGATTGTGAACTTTATGAAGATAATGAATAAAACTTTTTGTTATATCCTGTGATTTTTCAGCACAATGTGCAAAGCAGTCACATATAAATAAGTACACGGACAGATGCTTATTTAACAAAGGAGAATGAATAACAATTATTTTTAAGCTGGTCTTACTAGGACATTGATTTATTATGGTTGTCAGATAAAAGGACCATATACAGAAATCCAACCACAAATCTAGTGATACATTTCCTTAGGCATCTTACATTCAAAATAAATTTGTGTCTTATTAAATTAAGGGGAAATAAGTCAGGTAATGTCATGTCATGTAAATATCTGAGCTTACCAATATTTCTATAGAAACTTGATTTAATGTAAATATCACTGTACAACAGAGCTGACTTAAAGCAAATAAAAATGGGATAGGAGGGGGAAAAAGGATTTTATCTAAAACTACTATTCTCTCAGTCTCTTCTTTCATATTTTCTCCAGAATAAAATCACTATGTCAAAGGCAATATGGCATAAGAATATACGTCCTTTGCTAGCATAAGATTACATTTACTCGGCCGGGCGCGGTGGCTCAAGCCTGTAATCCCAGCACTTTGGGAGGCCGAGACGGGCAGATCACGAGGTCAGGAGATCGAGACCATCCTGGCTAATACGGTGAAACCCCGTCTCTACTAAAAAATACAAAAAACTAGCCGGGCGAGGTGGCGGGCGCCTGTAGTCCCAGCTACTCGGGAGGCTGAGGCAGGAGAATGGCGTAAACCTGGGAGGCGGAGCTTGCAGTGAGCTGAGATCCGGCCACTGCACTCCAGCCCAGGCGACAGAGCGAGACTCCGTCTCAAAAAAAAAAAAAAAAAAAAAAAAAAAAAAAAAAAGATTACATTTACTCATGTATTTAATTGTTTATTTTTTTCTGATACATTCCACTTATAGTCTAGGGTAAGAGTAAACAAAGTTCTTTGTTCTTCTAATATATTTTTTCTTAGAAATTCTGTCCTAGAAACAGAAAGCTGAGCTTGTGTTAATCTTGATTTGTTTGCATTTTTAAAATTTTCAATAAACAAATGCATACGAATTATAAAAACTAAGTAATAAACAATTCTATTCACTTTTTAATGCTCATAGAAGTTTGGTAGTTGAAATTCATTTTAAATATAATTGTGTTGCAGACTGCCATTTCAGTTACATTTTTAGAGTACTTTCAGATAAACTTTTGACCACTTTCTCTTTATGAAAAATAGAAAAAAACTACTAGTAATCATTCACACCACCAGACATAACTCATTGTTAACAACAAGAACAAAAAGTCTCAATTTAATCATTCTTTTTATACAAATGGATTTTCTTTTTAATCATTGTTAGGATCCTGCTAGCTGGATGTCCTCTCATGGCTTAAACAGGTACCAGATATTTGAATTTAATTATCTTCCTGGTACCTACAATTTATTCTCTGTGGGGTTTAAGCCTATACAAATTATTTACTTTTTGATCTAGTTATATGTTTTCATAATCAAACACAAAGATATATGCTTGTTGATCATTTAATTTGAAGAATTGTATGAAAGTTAATTGAGTTAGAATATATTTCTAACATGACAGATGATCATTTAACATATGTGAAAATATTCTGTTCTTTCCAAATTACCTCAACCTCCTACTTCTTTTTACTACGATAGTTTATAAATGGCAAGGAGGAAACAATGAACTAAGGATAGAGTGAAAATATTGAAAGATGTAAAATATGCTATTTCCTGAATAATAGTTGGATTATTTGGGGAATATGTACACTCATTCCATTAAGATTTTATCCCCAGAATCATCCTCAAAATATGAGTTATCTGTCTATTATATTCTCCTTTATCAATATAGTGATATGAATACTTTCTCATAGGGTAATTGTAAGTGTCAGATGATCCTGAAGATAATACTCAGTAAATAATGTTATTAGATATTAGATACTATATTATCATTATCATTAATATTACTGGACTTATTATATGGCAAATTCGGTTATTTACATGAGAATAATTATTTTGGAGATTTTTGGAACAATGATTTAAGTAAACTTCTAGTGGAAAGAAAAGAGATGGCTCTGACCATCAAATGGTACAATTTCCTGTGGTTCATAACACGTACACATACCAGTATTGGGTTGTGCTTTCCTTTTCATTTTAACATATGCCTTTTAGCCTTTCTCGTTTTATGAAATAATTTCTCACTCAAGCATTTTTTTGACATTCATATTTTTTCACCTGTGTAAGAAAAGAGTTATGTGAGTGAAGGAAATATGCATTTCTCTTTGTTCATACCTCTACGGATGACCTTAGCCTCCCCACACTTCAAGTGGGGCAATTTCTGTATGCTCAAGTTTCTAACCAATTATATGACATCTTCGTATTGATTTCCTCTCTGTTCTGGTACTTTGTAAATTGAAACTTGCTTTTATTCTTCTGGGAATATTTTCCCTATCGTTAACAGTAACTCAAGTTTCCCAAACTAGTTTACCATGATTACCTAGGTAAATCCTCTCAATTCTTCCTGAAAAAGGCTGTCGCTGCAATCTGCATTTTATGTGTGTGTGTGTGTGTGTGTGTGTGTGTGTGTATGCACTTCAATTATATATATATTTACTCATCATCATTGTTAGAGGAAATATATATATATACAACAACATATATACATATAATAATATATAAGTATATATCAACATTTAGAATATCTACTTATTGTTTCTTAGTTCTAACTTGTTTATACATATTAACTCATTTATAATTATAATTAGCCCACAAATAACATTCTACTGTCATCTTCATTTTATAGGAAAATTGAGTCACAGAGTGGCTAAGTGAATTCCCTGTGATAAAGGAGGGGCAAAGTTGGAAAAATAATACAATCTAAATTCACTCACTAAAGGTATATGATTACATGATTGTCAAAAAGCTGAATATGACATAGATTGCTATATGTATATGCTATACTCTTTATGGCATATATTTTGTAGCACACTCTTTAATATATTGAAATATTATATAATAATAGTATAAGTGATTTATGTATCTAGTTTAAATAAAATTGATATATTATTCAAACTTTAAAGGAAAACTCGGGGGAAAATAATTTATAATACACATTATTTTAAGTTTTAAATGCTTGTACTCAAATACAGGAAAAGATTTAAATAAGTATATCTGATTCTTGTATGTACACATGCTATATCATCAACATGAATTGGTCAGGCACATTGTATTGCAGAGTGATATAAGTGTGTTCTATTGGTGGTATGATTTTTCAAAGTAATGAACAACTCTTGGTAAAACTCTGATTAAAATAAAATATAACTCCTCTCATGATTTGCACAGTAATTACACTAATGAAAATTCAGCATGTATAACTGAGCAAAATGCCCTCTGTGTTGACATCGAAATTTAATTTGTTTCTATGTTTAGATAATGACATACATGTTTCTTATTTCATGAATGCCTGGTGGGATATTTAGAAGATGTGAAAGATGTAGAGTAACATTTCTTTGGGAGTTACTGACCCATGGGTTTTATAAAATGTAGTATCTTTGGTCCTATTTCATAAAATGCCAACTGCCCTTCCCCAAATTACTCCTAGACATTTCTAGGACATCACATCTAGAGCATGATATCACACATGCTGAGAACATCCTAATTGGTTACCTCTTGTCAATATAACTAGAAACTATGTACATTTTTATAAGATACATCTCATGTTTTCTTTTCCTTATGAATTTAGAAAGTATATTAATAAAGCACATATACACTCTCAGGTCAAAAGTTCATCCCTTTTATACAATATTGGGGTACTAGAAACGAATTCTTCTTATATCTTTAAAAGCAGAACAGTTACTGAAGGGAGAAGGAGTAGTCAATAATTTATTGTGAATTTATTTGAAGCCAGGCTTTCAAATGCTAAAGTTGAGCACTGTTCATTTTAAATGCTTTTTGATCTTTTTACTTGCTGTCTTCACCTTTGCTTATAAAGTAAAATCTAAGGGAGAAGACATGTAACTAGTTTGCTCTTAGTTTGGTGGCAATATGATAGTAATAAGAAAACAGTAAGTCATAATAATATAACAATTAGTACCTAAATTCTTTTTATGAGATAAAATTGTCATTTTTTATGAAAATAGCTTCTGGAGCCACCACAGAGAAGGATTCAGCAAAAGACAATAAAATGAAAGAAGAGAAAATGCTATGCCAAAAAGTTACCCAGTGTGACGGTTAATTTTAGGTGTCAAATTGACTGGATTAGGGAATACCCAGACAGCTGGTAAAGCATTCATTCTGGATATGTCTGTGAAGATATTTTCAGAAGAGATTGGACAGAGTAAAGAAGATCCACCTTCACCCAATAAGGAAGGGCACCATCCAATCAGCTGAGGGCCTGGAGCAGAACGAAAAGGCAGAGGACTGACAATTTCATTTGTTTTCTGGAGCTGGGACACCCATCTTCTTCTGCCCTTGAACATCAGAACTCCAAGTTCTCTGGCCTTGAAACTCAGGGACTTGCACCAGCAGCATTCCAGCTTTCCAGGCCTTCAGCCTCAGACTATGAGTTACACATGACTCACCTGGTTCTCAGGTCTTTTGACTACAACTGATTAATGAAATAGCTTCCCTAGTTCTCCAGCTTTCAGACTTTCAGACGGCCTATCGTGGGACTCCTCAACCCCTGTAATTGTATGAGTCAATTTCCCTTACAAATCCCCTTTCATGTACATATGTACATATATGTAGCCTAGTAGTTTTGTTTTTCTGAAGAACCCTGAATAAGACATCCAGGAATTCGGTGGATGCGTGGACAGAAAGACTAAGGTGAGAGTGATGGGGACACAGTTGTCACCGGTAGAGGGTGGTGTCTGCAAGTTGTCCAGGTTCTCGGTGTTTTGAACAAAGGATTGGACAAAACGCAAAGAAAGAATGAAGCAACAAAATAATGAAAGCAGGGATACTTTGAAAATGAAAGTACAATCCACAGTGTAGGAGCCGGACGAGCAGCAGTTCAAGGGCCCAGATACAGAATCTTCTTGGGTCCAAATACCCCCTAGAAGTTTCTTATTGGCCACTTCATTCTCACTTCATGTAAATGAAGGGGTAGCTGGCAATCAGTTTGACTGGTTGCAGAAAACAGCTAACCAGTGGCTGAAGTGGAATTACAAAGGTCACACTACTGTGCAAACATCTGATTGGTTGCAAAAAGCAACAAATCAGAGGCGAGGGTGAAGCTACAAAGTGATATGTCTATGCAAATGAAGACTCAGCCTAGAATCAGTCTGATTGGTTGTGAACTGGATTGAAGTTACAAAGTTGCAAACGAAGACTCAACTAGCAATCAGTCTGATTTGTGGCAGGACAGTGGATTTCCCATCTGCCAGCACAGAAAGGTGGGGGGTTTGCAAAGGGAGTAGCTTCTGGTCCTTTTGCTACCTAGGAATGAAAAGTTGGGGTTTTCCCTTCAGTTTAGTTCTAGAAAGTCGGGGTGAAACAGCCTTAGGTTCCCTGCCTTCAGACTCTATTCTCCTGCCTCACAGTAATAATGTGCAGGAACTGAGAAACCAGGCGTTCAATGAGTGGTTTCTAGTGGCCTTCGCATTGTTCTTTTTTTGCAATGAAAGAGTAATAGACATAATTTTTAACAACAAAGATTAGTGACTTTGTAAAGTAAGTCTATAGCAATCATAGCATTGTGTTTAAACTTAAGTACTTAATCATTCCTTTGCATTTTGAGAATTAGTAGTTAAAATAAAGTGTTTTAAAATAAACTTTTTCATATTTTTCAGCTGTTTATATAAAATGTAATCGAAGATTTTTTATTTATCGTGTGCTTTCTTTTGTCTGAAGAATATTGAGTCAGATTCCATTTCTTAATTGCATAGATAGTTGTATCTATCTCTGGACTCCATTTAAGTGGTTCTTAACCTCTTTTCTCGCCAGCACATACAAAGAGTATGTCATTGACTTTGAATCTTCAAAGTAGGCATAAGAAACAGATTCTCTGGGCTGAGGGAAGTAGATGTATGTTTCTCGGTTTGGAAACTCTTTTCCTGTCCCCAGCAATGCAAACTTTCTAGAATGAGAATCACCGAATCTAAGTAATTAAATCATTAATTATATTCTTGATCCTGGCTTACAAGGTTCAAAATTGCTGTCTTATAAATGTTTGAAAAGGTGTTCTGTTATTTGTGTCCTGGTATGTTTATATCAAATAATGTATTACATTGTAGTGTTTCCTAAAGGATTGTAACAATGTCAATCAGTTATTTCAACTTTATTCCAATTTTAAATGTACTAGGTGATTGCAGCTATTCCTTTCATCCTGTGATTTCTCCACTCACTTTTTTTCAACTTAATAGTAAACATTTCAGAAACGTAGAAAACTGAGAGACTAGTACAACAAATAACTTTTTTTTTTAGACTCTGCAACTGATATTATTTTTCCATCTTTGCTGTATCTCTCCCAGGAAAATTTAGGTTTTCAGAGCTGTTTGAAAGTAAGTAGCATGTATTATTGCAATTCACCCTCAAATACCTCAATATACATCGTCAAATAAGCACAATACCTGTAGCACACCAAAGAAGATTAAATGCTCTGTAATACCATAGAAATCACAGTCTATGGTCAAAATGCCTCAATTTTTTTCCATAATATATTATGTAACTTTCTAACTTTTTTTGGAACCAGGGTTGAATTAGGTTTCCAACACTAAATTTGATTTTGAAGCCCTTGAATATCCTTTGTGCTAAAGTGTCTCTCCACCTTTTTATTTGCTAACGTTGGAAGTGCCTGGTCAGTTGTTTTGTAGATTGGTGCTGCCGAAATTTTAGTGTGCTCATGAATTAACTGAGTCTGCTGAAAAGCAGATTCCTACTGAGTAAGTCTAGCTTGGGGTATGAAAGTGTAAGATTCTAACAAGCTTCCAGGTGATATCGTAGGTCTGAGGACCAAGCTTAAGGCTGTAGAAGGTCCTACATTCCTAATTTATTTCTCCATTTCTATTTCCTCCTAATAGGTGTTGTTGTTTTTATTGTTTTTTACTAGGATGTCTACTTTTAGTTTAATGTAAACTGGAAAATAAGGTTATGCTTGATTGGATTCATGTTAAATATTTTTGGCCATAATACATAATAAAAGGTATTATGTCCTTCATATTGCATCATTTGAGGAGATACTTGTTACAATATTCCAAAATCAATGATGCTAGTTTTATCACTTAATGAAGGTGATGATTGACAGCTCTCTCCTTTGTTAAGTTATGTTCTTTCCCTTTTGCAATTGGCCTGTTATCTGTGGGGTGCTATTTAGCTCATGCAGATATCTTGATTTCTAACAGTCTTCCCTCCGTGTTCGTTTTAATGTGATTACTTTTATTTTCATGATGGTTGAAATTTGTGCTAAAATACTATGTTTAAATACCACCACCAATAATAATAAATCCACTACATTGTAAACTTATATATAATTGATTGAGTAGCAGGCTTAAAAGGAAACAATTCATTCAAGACTTTGGATCTGCATTTAGTTTAAAAACATTGTAAACACGCAAACCTTATCATGCCAAAGTAAAACTTAAAGAGCTATTAAAAACAAATACATTGTTATTTTGGTTATAATCCCTCCTAGAAGAAGTCTACCAGATGCAGGCACAACTACCAGGGGAGTGAACACAGCAGCTTTCAGAAGGTGTCATGAAAGTGTAGACCCTCATTTTTCCTTCCTCAGCCACCAGCAGGACAACATGGGGCCTCTTGATGACCATGAGCTTCCCTTGGTTCCTTGTGCTGGCACTTGCTTGGTTTTGCAGTTTAAAACCACTGTTAAGAAGGCACTGTTTGACTGTTTAAACAGGGAACTGCCATGAACTGTCCTTCAGCTCACTTCAGTTGGATGTGAAATGCAAGAAGACGACCTGGTAGGCCTGCAACTTCTCCCCAAGTTCAAAGCCCTGTGAGAGAGGTGCAGGAGCCATGTCTGCATGGAGATTGGAAATCTGCAGCTGGAGACAGCGGCAGAGGGCTTTTTTAGAAGGCCGAATGCTGGACCCTGTAAACTGGACCTTGGAACCCAGATTTGGGACATTGGCAGTCGTGAAGCTGGACTCCTTTCATGGCCATTCTGATAGGCCATAAACCCCAGCACCATCCTGCTGTACTTTGGTGCATGAACGCTTCTCCCTTCCTATACAGAGTCTGTGAAAGAGTGGCCAAGGTCGCTGTACCTGTTTTTCAACCAACAGCTCATCCTTACCAAGGCCAATGGGACGTTTCTGCCAGTCTACCCAAGACTTGTCAGAAGACCTGAACTAGAGGGTGCTCCTGTTGCTTGAATACACTCTGGATGAGCGTCACCAAAGACCTCAAAGATCTGGCATTACACTATGGGGTTATTTCAATGGTGAAGATTTCTTAGCCTTTATCACCAAGAGGGGAGAGAGGGGCTAAGGAGAGAACAGGACCAGGCTCTTGGAGGTAACTGTCAAAATCTCTTCAAACACCTTAAAGCCATTACTTTGTTAACTGTCTCCTTAGGTCATTATTGTGTGGGACCTGCTTTTTGAGAGACAATCCAATCTCCATTTTACCATAGGAGGTGTTGAAAGTTAAAGCATACTTTTCTGGAGAACCTCAAGATCCAGGCATAGTTTGGGTCTCAGATGATTATTTTTTGCCTTCTATATGCTGTGTGATTGTGACTCATTTTGATTATCTATGACCACAAAATGCTTCTAAATTCTTTTGCCTTTACCCACTGAGTCTGTCTACAAGGTTTCACTAGTCTGTTTGAGTGATTTATTCTCAATCTTACATGTTTTGGAAGCCAATTGAGTCTCCATCCATGATTTTCCTCTTTAGTCTAAATTTCTCAATCATAACCTACTGATACTTGAGCTCCAAGATATCAGTTACCCGCTCTTGACCTGGATTTTAGGTGTGTTCTTTAAGTCAGCTCTTCCGTTTCTTCAAGTTGGTTTTTGGTTTTCCCACTATGAAGTCCTCCTACCACCAGATCCTATGTGTTCGATAAGTGTATACCATTATTTTCACCACAAGACACAAAACTTCCATACCGCCTTGTGATTGGGCTGCAGTTTTGTAGGACCCAGAGTCTTCAGGCTTCTCCTGATGAAGGCCCAAACTTGCGCTGATGGAGGCAGCCATTCTTGTGCAACATTGACAGAGGTACTTGGCTCATGTGGACACTAGACTATTGCAGGCATAGATTCTGTAACTCCATTAATTTGCCTCTGGGACCCCGATGAATTGAATATTAAAAAGAGTACCCCTTGCTTCCCATAAAACACACACGAAATTCAGAAGTTGCCTTTCCTACTGGAGTAACTGACATCACACTATCTGCTTTTGGTTGGTACATTCCCCTTGTAGATACATCATTTCTCTTTTTTTAACCTTTTGAGTACATCTTTCATTCAGTTTTGTGGATGCTTTCTTTAGTAGGCATTCCAAACATGTGTGTGTGTGTGTGTGTGTGCCCACGTGCATCTCTTTTCTGCTAAAGTATTTTATCACTTCCATGGCAAGACTAACCTGGGCAGTTTGCAGCATCTGAGAGCCTCTTCACTGGAGTTATTGACTGGCCACTAGGACGGGCCTTGTAATGGAGCAGAAGTTGTTAGTGTTAAATAGCCCTTGCTGACTTCCCATAGCTGTTGAACTCTATGCTCTCATTTTTGAAGAAGAGTCATGGACTGGAGACACAGTAGATGAGGCTAGAAAAACAGGGATTCAACCTGGGGGAGCCTGATGCTGTACTCTCCACTCTGGTGTCCTTGAGGGGCCTCGTCTCTTCTTGGTACTGATTCTACCATTTTCCAGGACAAAGGGACCTGTTTGTATTATGGAAAATGAGTAGCAGTGCTGAGCCCAGGAGAGGGAACAGATAGGGGTGCTACTCCTGTGGTTTGACCCAGATCAACTGTAACCACCTGATGAGTCTTATCTTGTCATACCCTGTTGATAACAGAACATTCAGTTATTTTGCAGGCACAGAGCTAAGAAGCTGTAAAATCATGTCCCAAATGGTTAAAGAAACAAGTGACTATCAGGAATTACTGAGTTTACAGAATGGCAGATGAGAAAAAGAGACAGATTGCTGAAACTTTCTCTACTTATACCAAAACTAGTTGAAATTCATTGGAACCAATATGACCAAATGGTGAGTGCACAGAATGAACTTGCTGATGTCACACTCTGAATATCCATCACATGTAGCATACTAACTCCCCCCAGAGTTACACATGAAGAGGTATTGAGAGACAACTGCATGTGCCAGGAGGCTTTTCAGTCCTCCTCCTTTTACCAATAACCAGCTAATCCCAGAACTCACCCTCTAAACCTTCACTAATAAATGTACTGTCTTAAAGCCAACATGGAGAGACAGATTTGAGTTTCACCTCCTGTCTCTTTACCGGTCAACTTCACAATAAAGCCTTTATTTTCCTGAAAACTGGTGCCATAGTATTGGCGTCTATGTGAATCCGGTGGGAAGCCCTTTTGCTTGATAACACAGTAACTTCTGTTGGCTGACTCCCAAGCTCACCCTGAAATGGGCTGTCAACTAATTGCCCAGGCCTCCCAATTGTAGATACATAATGCCTACACCTAACACCTTTGGCTTTATTGACAAATCACTATTGAATCAGTTATCAAATCTGGGCTCACAAAATAATGATTTCTTAATTGATAACTGCCATTTATCTAGAGAGAAGAGTTTTCTATTTCTCCTTTAAGTTTGGTATTGCTATGAGCTCTTTATTTGGTTTTAATTATTTAACAGTTTTGACTTACTTGAAGGTTTTTTTTTTTTCCCCTCATTGTCAAAAGTTAGCCATTTAGTCAGAGGGGACTCCTTCAAGCTGGCTTCTAGGTTCTTTTCATATAACCATAGGTTATTGTTCTTCATGTTTTAGTACTTCCTCACTTTCTGGAACTACTACATCTAACATTCTTAACTTGTATTTTCCCTACTTCCGATCAGCCATATTCCCAAGGATCTCTTATCCTTTTAATGGGGAAGAATACTTACTAAACAAGATGTGGTCACTAGGTAAGCTCATTGCTAGTGGGGTTTCATTGCTTCTAGGTTGTTTTAGTGGATCATTTATTTATTTTTATCAGATCTTATTTGTCTCATATGAGTTGTATTATGTTTGTCTGGATTGCAACTCCAAATAAAATTTTTGAAGAAGAACATATAAATAGCACACTATTCAGGCTGTGATAATGTTATGAACCAGAGCGTAACAGAAAGGTGTTGGAAATATTTTTCTGTCACTTTGGCACATGGTTAAATGTCATCGGATATAGAACCCAAGCACCACACCTTTTTCTCTAGTTCAGTGATGTTGGTTGTTCCACTTTCTTCTGTTTCTATATTTGATGAGGAGTCTGAAGTGAGCCGCTATTGTGGTTGATTGGTTGTTGGTTATTTTTTAAAAATAATGTCTACCAAGATAATAGAATTCCTTGAAATTAAATGTATTTTTTTTTTTGAGGTAGGGTCCTGCTGTTGCCCACTCTGGAGTGCAATGGCACAATCACAGTTCACTGCAACCTCAACTTCCCAGACTAGAGTGATCTTGTCACTTCAGCTTCTGGAATAGCAGGGACCACAGACACATGCCACCATGCCTGGATAATTATCTTTTGTAGAGACGAGGTCTCCCTAGATTGGTAAGGTGGTCTTAAACTCTTAGGCTAAAGCAATCTTCTTGCTTTAACTTTCCAAAGTGCTGGGATTACAGGTGTGAACCACTGTGCCCATGCCATAAAGAATTTTTGAACTTAAATGGGTTCATATTCATATTAATGTGATGATACCTTTATGACCCTCTCTAGTAACTTGGAGGAACATTCATAATTTCACTCTAGCATTTGAGCCAGAGAGTTACATTTATTTAAGGTTGGGGTAGGGAAGAATGTAGTATCGTAGGCAGCATTAGCTTGTAAAATTTTCTCTGTGATTTCTCTCTCAACTTATTAAGTATTAATATCTGTTATCACCTTTGAGAGGTAGCCCTTTCGTTTCATTCCACTGCATTTGTAGGAGCCAGCTACATTTTTGGTAAATTGGATAAGACTGACTCTCTGAAGCATAGTGACATGTTGATTTTGTACTTTGCCTTGCATTTTCATCTCATCATTACTGCTATTTCATAGCTGCAAATTTGACTTCCTTAAAGTTCTAATCTTTTCTAGTTTAGAAAGTTGTGGTTCAGTCATAGAGCAAGGGAGAAGAGGGGACAACGTAGTCAAATATTTTCTGAAACTATTTCCCCTAATATCTTCTTTTCTGTTGTGATAAAGGAAGGGCCCAAAGTGATAAAGAGTTTTCAACCTGCTCCCTGCCAAGTAGAAGATCATTTTACTAGCTTCCTTCAGACTTCTCTCCGGATTAACCCACAATACTATATGATACTTATTCGGGGCTGGATGAGTGCTTGCTACTGGTTAATCCTTTCAGTTTGTTTCTTTTCCAGATTGTATATTTTTCTGGCCAATATTTTTTGAACTTTGTGTTAGTATCAGTTTGAGGCTGTCTCCACTTTGGATATAGGACATCTTATTTTATGGGGGTTTATTTCAGAGGTCACCATGAAAGAGGAACAGGTGTTAAATGTTTATTGTGTTGCCTCTATCTTCAAAGCTGGAGAAACTTAAAGTTTATTGATTTTATCCCTCTAGAAATCAGAATCACTTCAATATAATCCCAGGTGCATTCTGATTTGTCCTTCAATACCATAAAGTTCAAAATTCAAGAGCAATTGGGATACAAAAGAAAATTGTGCCTTCCTCTACTTTTTCCCAGTTTAGAAATCACAACACACAGTACCACTTTAAAAAGCCTTGTTATAGGTAGAGAAATCTATCATATACTGGAGATTTTAAAATTTCCTTTTCAAAACACATGACCCTGAACATCAAAGGTAAGGAAATCAAATCATCCTTTGAATGAGCCACATGAGTCAGACCTAAGAAATGAAATATATATATTTTTCATATTGTAAAACAATTTCTCAATCCAGAAGTTGGAGACTGGTATTTCTCCTATTGAAACATACCAGTCCAGACTGAATGTTACATCGCAGTCAAGTTCTAATCTAGAACTTCATGTAACTGAAACAATGTATCCCCTTGTGTCTGGCTTTTTTCACTGTGTGTGTGTGTGTGTGTGTGTGTGTGTAAGTAGACCTCTCCTTTTTATCCATGAGTATAATTCCAGTGGATCATATGCCACAGTGTATCCAGTCTTCTAATGGTGGACCTCTGGAGTGCTCCAGTTTTCTGCCATTATGAAAAAAGCAGCTCTCAACAGTTTTGTATGTCTTTTTATATGTCCTCATTTCCACTGGATAAACTCTTAGAAATGACATTGCTCAGTCACCAGGTAGGTAGGGTATATTTGTTTTAATAAGATACTGCCAAATTTTTAAGAGCTTGCACCATTTTACATTTAGCAAAGTATATATGTGAACTTTGATCCATATCTTTCTAATATCTGGTATTGTCAGGTTGTTTTATTTGTCTTTCACAAAACTGATAGTTGAATACGACATCACAAAACAAGCCTAATGCAATTTGTAATTACAAGGGTTTAGCTATTTATGCAGTAAAATTTTATTTATACTTTTTAAAGGATAATTTCCAACAAGTAGGTAAAATATCATGACCATATAAACATAAAAATTTATTTGATTATTGAGAGAATCAATAAGATGTTACAATCAATTCACAGGAAAATTTTAAAAATCATGGACCTATATAGGCCAAAAATTTATAAGTAAATGCAAAACTGAATTTTTTTCATGAGGGTAGGGTAGCAGGAATCCATTGTTTTCCTACTGAACAAAAGTTACTTCAGTGACTATAAAAGAAAATTACTTGGATTACTGTTATCTATAACTTACAGAGTAGTAAATAGCTTGAAAACAATTATATAAAGGCATAAAATCAGATAACCTTAAGCATGTATTCTAACCAATGTATGTTTTTCTTGTGACTGTTGAAGACATTCAGTCATTTTTTGTTTCATTACAAAAACTTCCACAATTTTTTTCTACATCCTGTACTTAGTATTAAAATGATCTGTTTGCAATTCCAAGAGATAAAAATAGCTAATTGCCGTTCCGTGTGTGTGTGTGTGTGTGTGTGTGTGTGTGTGTGTGTGAGAGAGAGAGAGAGAGAGAACAAGAGAGAGTGGGTGTGCACGAGAGAGCACATTATTAGGAAGCATCCCTACTGTTCTTTTTGAAATGAGGTCTGATATGGTTTGGCTCTGTGTCGCCACCCAAATTTCATGTCGAATTATTACCTTATGTGTGTAGTGGCCTGATGGGAGGTGATTGAGTCTTGGGGGCAGGCTTCCCCCTTCTGTTATTGTGATAGAGTTCTCACGAGATCTGGTTGTTTGAGAAGTGTCTGGTACTTCCTCCTTCTCTCTCACTCTCTCTTATCGCCATGTAAGACTTGTCTAGCTTCCTCTTTGCCTTCTGCCATGATTGTAATTTTCATGAGGCTTTCCCAGTCATGAAGAGCTGTGAATCAATGAAACGTCTTTTGTTTATAAATTACCCAGTCTCTTTATAGCAGTGTGAAAAAGGACAAATACAATGTCATACTAATTCCTGCAGAAGTTAGGCACCATATCAGGTAGTACATATACATTTTTTTCTGACTTTTTTTAATATTAGGAAAATACTTATAAAGAAAATTGTATTATCATACACACAGAGAAAGACACATATATTCTCTTAATAGAATCAGAACTACTGTTAGGGAATTTTAGCAAAATGCAATAACTATAATTTGACTATTTAGAAAAGTGATTAATTATTTCCATGGCCAGTTTTCTAACATCCTCATCCAGGAAAAGTTATGGAACTTCAAGTAGACAGCTATTACTGGCTAGATCAGCCTCATGTTGGAAGAATGTTTTGTTTTCTTTTTTTCTTTAAAGATAACGTACTTTTTGGAGAGACTATATCACTATTCTCTGAGTTATCCATGTAGGTATAGCCTCCAAATAACATAAGTCTTTTAAATGCATACTACCCGTGTAGAGAAGAAGAGGAGTTGTAATAAATCAATTAATGAACACTTCAGGCTACCAAATGAGGGTTAGTTTGGAGAGGAAAGAGACATGCTATTAAGTTAGATAATTATTTTTTGTTTTACCCCTGATTAATTCATCAATGTAATCATTTACTGCTGGTTTTAATATTTGATTGATAACCTATAATTTATTCAATCAAGCAGTATAATTTTATTGTGATTCTGCTAAATGCTAGCTATAGTTTTAGGTATTGGGGGTATGAAAAATTTAGTGTTCTTAAAAACAGCCTGTCAGAGGAGATGGACAAGTTTAAAATTTTTGCTAAAATATAATATGGGTTAAAATAAAAATTATTTTCTCAAATAGTGATGTCAGTATTAAATGAAGTATAAATTATGTGCTAAATTCTCTTTGAAAAACAGGTGGTTTAACTTTGAAAGTAAAAACTAAGTTTAAATTTAAGTAAAGTATTCCATTTAAGCAATACCTTTTTTGGCATACTAGAGTAGACTGAAGTTATGATTCGACTTTTAAAACAATGAAATTTTAAATAAAATACTTTGTCATAATGTGGATACAGATGTATTTGTAAAACAATAATACAAGAGATGCTGTGCTTTGCCTAGTTTCTCTCAGTAATATCATCTTGAAACCTGTAGTACAATAGGACAATCAGGATATTGACACTGATATAGTCAAGGTACTGAAGAGTCTATCATCACAAGGATACTTACTGTTGCTCTTTTAAAGGCGTACTCACCTCCCAAATCCCTATCTCTCACGCCTGGCAACCACTAATCTGTTCTCTATGTCTATAATTGTACCCTTTCAAGAATGTTTTATAAATGGAATCATACAGTATTTGAGCATTTAGAAGTGGTTTTTTTCACTCCACATTATTATCTGGAAATTGATCCAATTTGTTGTGTTTATTAATAGTACATTTGTTATTATTGCTGGATACTATTCCATGGTATGTATTGTGTAAGCTTTCACCTGTTGAAGGGCATCTGTGCTGTTTCCAATTTGGGGTCATTATGAATAAAGCTTCTATGAATATTCATGTGCAGAATTTTTGTGTGTAGAAATATGTTTTTATTTCTCTGTAACAGTGCACAAGAGTACATTTTGCTGGATCATATGGTAGTTGCATGCTTTGTTTTATAAGAAACTTTCAAATTGTTTCTAGAGTTCCCTTATTATTTTACATTCTTCTCACCAATGTATGAGTACTCCAATTTCTCCACATCCCAACAGCATTTGGTGTTGTTATTATACTTTATTTTAGCTATTTTGATAGGAGTGTAGTGATAGTTCATTGTGATTTTTATTTCCATTGCCCTACTAGCTAATGATATTGAATATTTTTTCATGCACCAATTTGCCATCTATATATCTTCTTTGGAAAAAAATGTCTGTTCATGTCTTTGCCTATTTTCTAATTAGATTTCTTCTTACTGCTGACTTTTGAGAATTCTTTATATATTCTTAATATGAGTCCTTTCTCAGATAATATGGTTTGCAAATATTTTCTCTCATCTGTAGATTGCCATTTCATCCTTTAGAATGAAGTTTCCCAGAATAATTTTAAAAAATTTTAATGAGGACCAACTTATTAAGGTTTATGTATATGGACTGTAATTTTGGAGTCAAGTCTGAGAAATCTTTGCCTAGCACAAGATCCAAAAGATTTTCTGTACGCATGAATGATTCAGGAAAAGCTATTATTCTGGGACCTATGTCATGTCCATCTAATTTCGTAAGGTGCCTAGCAAAGTTAAGAATAGTTAGTATTTAAGGTGAATTATGGGGCACCAAAAGCCTACTGTACCTTATGTTTTTCTGACATTGTTATTTTATCTTAAATATGTCTGTATATATTTAAGGTAAATATTATATATATATATATATTTATATAAAGAGAGAGAGAGCATCATTGCTGAAAATCAAGCATTCTATGGGCAGATCAACACACCTAAGGCATTAATTGAAAAATTGAATTAGTTAAGCAAATTTCTGAGAATATGGACCAAAACCAAAAACGTCTGATAATTTGATAAAATGGAAGCAGATAGGTGGGAGATTCATCACTAAAGATATGGAACATTCCACTGATAATACATGCATGTTTTAATTCTTCTTAATATAAGGCAGAGAAGTTATCTTTAAAACATTTTATATCCTGTAGATCAAGTAAATCTATTTTCTCCTTAATTTTATTAGTACATCAGTATACTAAATTAAATTTCACTGTATTATTTTCCTGCTTTTAATGAGAATGTCTCTCATGTTTAATCGTTAAACATTATTCTCATCTTTGATTTGAGATAGACCATTTGTATGCTGTTCATAGTATAATGGCATGACCTAAAACTCAAGAATGGATATATAATTTTATTGAATATCTTTTTGGAATATATAAACCTGTTTTCTTCATACATGATTTCATATAGTACAGCATTTCCTAAAACCATGATGACTTTGTAGTCATCCTAAAAGTAATCCTCTGAGATGGAATATAATTATTTTAACATAGTGCTTCAGTTTATTGGTTGGAATTTGTTTCATGATTGTTACTTCTACACATGTAATGTTAGTCTGAAGTTTCTTTTCCCTGTGCAGTTTTTTTATATTTTCTGCTGTCAGTTTTATTGTAGCCTCACATAATTAATATAAAATTTCTTTATTAAAATACTTTAGAAGGATGAAAGTTTTGTTTGTTTTTTGTTTAAATTCATCAAAGCCCAGATGTAACTTACTCATGAAACTACTCTGGAGATATACTATCTTAATATAAGAATTATAATATATTCTTATTTTTCTTTATGATAACTGATTTATTCAAATATATTAATAATTCTATGTCAAATATTTTTAGTGTTTGATTTTGTGAATTTAAACATTTTAGCACCAAATTTTACATTTTGCATATTTTATTTTATTAATATATCCTCATAAAACTCTAAATGTAATTTTATCATCATTCTAATTATTATAATTTTTCAAGTGGACTTCACATTTAGCATTTTATTATCAAAATATAGCTTACTGCATTATAGAAAAAATTGCCATTGTCATTTATAATATATTGATTTTTTGATTTGTCCAGTGCATAATTTATTTTTAAAGTAATTTTTAATTATCTATAATAAATGAAATGTCCTGTTTACAATGCCCCAAATTTAGCGCATTTTAATTAATAGAATAATCTTATGTATTTAAATTTTAGCTACATTTTTGTTCTTCTATTGACTATTAAATAATACCAATTCTTATCTGTTTTATAAATCCTGTGTTCTCTTGGATTACATAGATCCTACCTTTGTTTTTTAATATTTTCAACTTTAATTATATCTTTAATTTTGAGTAACATGTCAATAGATTCCATAATTTTTTAAAAGTATTTTTCACTAGGAATCTTACATGAGTGGTGTGGCAGACATTCTTTGTTGCTTATAAATATCTGTATATTCTTTCTTCCATCTAAGTAAAGAAAATATTTAGTAGGTAGGCATACTTGGTACTTTGTCCAGTCTCCTCTTTTTCTCTGAATTTCGGATATGGTGTCTGAAAGTGGAATAGCCATCTTGCAACCAGAAAGACTACAATAGCTTCCATGGATCACGAATTTGGGCATGACTTAGTTGGGTGCCTGTGTTCAAAGTTTCTCGTGAGATGGTGATCACAGAGTTAACCTGGACTGTGTTCTCATTCAGAGGCTCAAATGAGGGAGGATCCACTTCTGCGTTTACTTATGTTGTTGAACTAAAGGCCTTAGTTTCTCACTGACTCTTCCTCATCATGTGTGCTTCTCCATCATAAAACTCTCAACATGACAGCTGGCTCACTTCAGAGTGAACGAGAGAAAATTCTCAGATAGAAGCCAGTCTTTTCGTAATCTTATTTCAGAAGTGGTATCACCTCATCTCAGTGACATTCCATTCACTACAAGTCAGTAAGCCTGACCCACATTCAAGGAGAGGAGATGAAACAGATATACAAATTCTAGGAAGCCACCTTAGAAGGTGTCTCCGAAAAAATTGATACTTCAAGCTTAGAATGACAAAGTGTCATTCCTCTACTCATAAAGGGAAAACATTTCAAATTAACAATTATCTATATCATTAGGTTCTCTCATAATTGCCATCAAGAAGTTTATAGATTCATGCTACCAGGATCACTTTACATTGGTCTCTTTGGATCTTTGAGAATGTTTGAAGGATCATTAACTTAGTGCCTGAGCATCTAAGTGGTATCACCTTAGTGGTATCACCGAGCAGCTGCATCAGTTCTGACTTTCTACTTCTGGAATTATTGTTATGTGATCCCTACTCCTATACTCCTCTGGCCTCCCCCAAAAAGGGAAAAATAATTTGATAGGCTTATTGAATCTCTGTAGTCAGCCCGAATGCAATGCTGAAGTGATATGGGTGGTACATTCTCTGAGTTTTTCTATGACTAAAAGTATGATACATTACACTAACTAGATGTGCTTCTTTCTTTCTCTTTTCCTCTCTTCCTCTCTTCTCTTTTTTGTTTACTCTGTTTTTCATAAGTCTTATTCATCATTTTGTATAAAGTCTGTGAGAATTGCTTAAATAGATTTTTTTAGTACCTTGACTTGATTTTCTACGGTATTAAAACTACTGTTTAATATCTCTGCAAATAGTTTGGCAGAATGTGTTTGTGTTTTTTCTCTGCAAGTGCTTCTACCAAAGTATTCATTTGAAATTTTCCTTTTTTTTTTCTTTTTTTTTTTTTTTTTTACAAATGTGATGTATTTTCAAATTATATGAAGAGTAAAAATTAAAATGTTAATATCTTTTTCCTCATTTGGGGGTGTACTATCTTTCTTAGGGATCAAATTTGTTTGGTTTTTAAGAAGAAAAGACTTGTGACGTATTAACTGACTGGCTTTATTTAAAAAAAGAGGTTTATATTTATTCCTATTCAGGATCACAATTGATTCTTTTAGACACTGTAGATGTTTTAGGCACATAAATTGAGGATACTATTGCATATCAGGGAGATTCACTACTTTTGCAACAGCTTCTTGTTTCAGTGAGGGCTTTCATGTGCTCTTGCACATTGTATTATTTTCCTATGGCTGCTGCAACAAATTACCACAAACTTGGTGGTTTAAAAACAGAAATTTATTCTTTTAGAGTTCTGGAGGCCAGAAACTGTGTGAAGTCAGTGTCACTGGGCTGAAATCAAGGTGTCAACAGGGCTGCTCTTTCTTTTCCAGAGGCTTTAGGGCAGAGACTACTCACTGCTTCCTTCACCTTCTGGCGCTTGCTGGCATTCCTTGGTTTGTGAGCATATTTTCCCAATTTCTGCCTCCAAGGTCACATTGCCTTCTCCTCTTGTGTGTGTTAATTCTCCTTCTGTCACCCTCTTATAAGGACTTGTGATTGCACATAGGCCCACCAATAATCTAGGAATACTTTAATAGCTTAAGATACTTAATTTAATCACTTCTGCAGTCTTTACCATATAAGGTGACATTCACAGGTTCCAGGAATTAGGACATGGGCGTAACCTTGGGAGCCATTATTTAGCCTACTACAGACACTGCAGCCTTTTCCCTAATATGCTCATTAGTACTCTGCTTTATTTACCATGTCTTTTCTATTCAAAATAGTTCCCAATTGCAACCACTGGTGGGCTCCTGAAGTTGTATGATTCTCTTGCAACCTCCTTTTACTACTGCCTCATAGCCTTTCTTTACTTACAACAAATGCTGTTTTGAGCTTAGAGGCTCAAATTATTTTTCTGGGAAACCTCATCTGTTTATTTCCCAGTGCAGCTTTCCTTCACATGGTTTAAATTTCAAATTGGATGATCATTCATTCTTTAAAAAATACACATTGACACTATCAGAATTATGCTTGTTCTTGATCTTACTCATATACTATTTTACAAAAGTTTATCAAGGTTTGTGCCTGCTAATTAAAGCCCTCATGATTTCCACTGATGGAGGTTATACAAAAAAGGCTTACCTTTATTTGAATTATTTTTTGGTCATTTTACTGTTACGTATAAAGAGAAGGAAGCTGAATGCAAAACTGTATATCATCATCCTTGAAACAGAATGATCCATTTATTAAAATAGGAAAACATAATTCATAAGCATATAAAATATGAGACTAAGCCCACAATAGTGACCTGAGAATTTTTGCTTATGGGAACTATTTTAATGATTACATATATTTTTAAGTTAAATTTCTATTTTGAATTATTTTAGATTTTGAGAACAATTACAAAGATAGTACAGAAAGTTTTCATATACGCTTTACCCAATTTCCCCTTGTTGCTAACATCTTACATTTCCATGGTACATTTATCAAATTAAGAAACCAGTGTTGATATATTATTATTAGCTAAACTTTGGACTTTTTTGGATTTCATGGCTTTTTCATGAGTGTCCTCTTTCCATTCCAGGGTCCAGTTCAGTTTGCTATTTTGTATTTGGTTGCTGTGTCTACCTCAACTTCTCTGGTATAGGACGTATAGGACAGCCTCTTGTCTTGCATTATTTTGTATAACCTTAATAGTCTTCAGGAGTACTCTGATGCCCAGGCTGGAGTGGTGCCGTCTCGGCTTATTGCAGTGTTCACCTCCCGGATTCAAGTGATTCTCCTGCTTCAGCCTCCTGAGTAGCTGAGACTACAGGCACGCACCACCATGCCCGGTTATTTTTTTATTTATGTTTTTGTATTTTTACTAGAGACAGGTTTCACCATGTTGGCCAGGCTGGTCTCAAACTACTGACCTCAGGTGATCCTGCCTCAGCCTCCCAAAGTGCTGGGATTATAAGTGTGAGTCACTGCACTCAGCCTGTTTTTGTTTGTTTGTTTTTAATTATTAGACTGGGTTTATTGTTTTGTCTTAGAATGTGATCAAGGTAAAAATCCCTTCATGTTACATTATATCATTCTATAATGTCCACATGAAATCTCAGGTAATTTTAATCACCTTCACTAGGTGAAATTGTCAGTCAGATTTCTCTACTGTAAAGTTACTTTATCCCTTTTTTATTCTTTTTTACTAGTTCTTCAGAAGTAGTAAGTGTCTAACCCTGGCCCACATATGGAGAGAGTTAAACTCCACTTCCTAGAGTGGAAGAATATCTACAGATGTTATTTAACATTATTCAGTAAGAAAGACTTTTCTGCCACTAAATTTATGAATTTATTCAATTATTTATTTATATGATCCTGAACTCATGCATATTTATCTTTTACTTTGGGTTATATTTTGTTTATATTTAGGATATATTTTACTATGTGTTTTTCAAATATTTTTCTCACATTATTTCCGTTTTGGACATTAGCAGCTCTTTCAAGTTGCTTTCTGTGCCCACTTGACATTCACTCGACATTTCTGTATCCTTTGACTTTTCAAGAACTTTCTCACTTTTTGGCACTAAAAGGTATTGTAGACTCATCTTGCATTTTTTTTCTACTGTAATATGTTTTGGGCTGTCCTCACCCAAATCTTGTCTTGAATTCCCACATGTTGGAGGGACCTAGTGGGAGGAAATCGGATTATGGGGGGTCAGGACTTTCCCTTGCTGTTCTTGTGATAGTGAATAAGTCTCATGAGATCTGATGGTTTCCCTGAACAAGCTGTCTTGTCTGCTGCCATGAGAGATGTGCCTTTCACCTTCTGCCATGATTGTGAGGCCTCTCCAGCCACATGGAACTGTAAGTCCAGTAAACCCCTCTTTTTTTGTTAATTGCACAGTTTTGAGTATGTTTTTATCAGCAGAGTGAAAATGGACTAATACATACTGCATGCCTAGAATCAACTACATCTCCAATGAACCATGGTTTCCTTTACTGAAGAATGACATTTAGAGATAAAGATATAGGCACTGTGCTCATTGCTACCGGGGCATCAATGCTAACCATGTATACTAGATTGTTAGGGCTGCCATAACAAAGCACTGCAGACTGATGGCTTAAACAACAAAAATGTATTTTCTCACACTTTTGAGAAAATAAAACTGAGGCTAAAGGGCCAACATCAAAGTGTCGGCAGGTTTGGTTTCTCCTGAGAACGCTGTCCTTGACTTGCAGATGATCACCTTCTTTACTGTTTCCTCCCATGGTCTCCCCTCTGCATGCACATCCCTGTGGTCCAAATTTCCTCTTCTTATGATGCCATTCAATTGATTAGACCTACTCTGATGGCTCCAGTAAGGTAGTGGGAGTTAGAACTTCAGCATATGAACTTCGGGGGGACATAATTCAGCCCATAACACTATTTGCACACATGTATCTATAATTAAATTTGTATCTGTTCATTGCTGTACATATATGTATATGATCTGAACCACCCAGATGTCTTCCTGAGCACTCCTTTCCCTCATGTAAACCACATATGTGAGCTAAAAGTAGGAGTGCTAAGTAAGTGTCATAAGTTATAATCCATGCTATAGAGTACATTAAATTTAGTAAGTAAAGTGATTAAAATCTTAATGAATAATATTTACTGTCAGTGTATTTATGATGCAGGATATTTGGGAACCATCTTTTAAAAAGTGTACACTTATTTTTACCAATTTTGTATTGATTATGCATGATTTACTTATAAGTGTTGAAGACTTGAAATGCTTATATTAATGTTCCAAAGAGATTTACATAAATATCAGGGTAATTCTATAAACTTCCTAGAGGCATTCATTAAAAAACCTAAAGAAATACAGAAACGGTGCCTTAAAATTTTGCCTGCATATATACTGAAAGTAGTCATTATGAAGCTAATACTTTATGAAGTTTGGATAAATATTTTAATCATTATTATTCTAAGCTAGAGAAATAATTATTTTAAAAATAATTTAACTAAATAAGTTTTATATTTTCTAGGAATAGGAATTATGTTTTTAAGAAAAAAAATACAATACATTGTCTCAATACTTTTCTTTTTAGCTCGTGAATAAAAAATTTTTAGTTTAAATTAATTCCCTTTTTTGGCACAGATTATAGCTTCATACAAAATCAGGAAGCAGGCCAACATTTGGTGTTTCCATTCTATTTCTGCATCTGCCAGAAATAGAAGGGGACTTTTTCCCCTTTCAGACTCCCCATCTCCTCTGGTAACCAGTGAACTTATATTTGTTCATCTCCATTTCAGAAACATTTCCTAAAGAAATATCTTGATAAAAAATTAATGCTTAAGACTGAGGAGTACAAGAACAGTGTGCTATTCCCACTGCCTTAAAAAACTATGATTTAAACCAAAAAAAAAAAAAAAAAAAGAAAGAAGTAGGTTTTCTTTTTTTTTTCTTTCTATAGCAGAAGTTGGTGAATAGATAGAGTAATATATGTACTAATTTAGCTTAAGACTGAGAAGTACTAGGAACAGCATATTATCCCCAATGCATTAGAAAACTATGGATTAAATCAAAAAAAGTTGGAAAGAAGTAGGTTTTCATTTTTTTTTCTTTCTATGGCAGAAGTTGGTGAATAGAGAAATATATATACTAATTTAGCATATACTCTGGTTAGTCACAATACTAGGGATTTTTCATATTCTTTTACTGGGCCATTATGAGTTGAACAGTCCCCCCCAACAAATTCATGTCTATCCCAAATCTATTAATATGACTTTACTTAGAAATAGGGTTTTTTTGCATACATAATCAAATTAAGGTGAGTTCATATTGGAGTAAGGTGGGCCCTAAATTCAATGTGAATGGTGGCCTTATAAAATGAAGGAAATTTAGACAAACAGAAATGGGTATACAGAGAGAAGAATGCCATGTAATTATGGAGGCAGAAACTGGAGTTAAACTGGTACAAGCCAAGAAACACCAAAAATTGCTAACAAGCGCCAAAAGCTAGAAGAGGCATTTTGGTTATGGCAGTTCTAAGAAACCATTACAATGGCTGTTTCACCATCTGACCAAAGAGGATTCAGAGATGGAAAACTGACTTTTGAGAGATTAAATAATATGTTCTAAATTATATAATTTTGTATGAAGTGAGACTATAACTTAAATTGAAATTTTGTTTCAGAAAAAATTCCATGCTACTACCATTATCCAAACTAGTGGATCTTTTTAAGAATACATAAGATATAGAGAGAGCTAATTTATTCCTAGAACTTCTCTGAATTTGCAGTTCACCCAGCATGCACGTTCATATATATGCATATACTCTCAAACATGTCACTTTATATTTAATAGCTATAGTTTAATTAGCCTTTTTAAAAGACCAGCATTTATAATCACAAAGCAAATCATTAAGGTAATCCAGAATATAAGAAGACTAACAATATATGACATATGTAATAGATTTTTGGATGGAGTAAACAGTTGGTATAAAAAGAAGTATGGTTACTGTCAAAATGAAGTCATAAACACAGGGGAGCAGAGCTAATGTGTTTGATTCATGTTACTATATCATTGATTTCAGTGTATAGTGGATCAGATGGCATTTCTGACCTTTTTAAGCAACAACTTTCTTGGTAAGAGAAAGAATAAAGAAAGGTAAAATATTTAAGCCAAAATTAAAGAGGTGAAAAGCACTCTCAGTAAAATCTTGTTACAATCTGGCAATGATCTCTGAGCCGTGCTTTTTATATGTTAGGTACTCAGTAAGACAGTGTTTGATAATTTAATGACTGAAGGTCATGGTTCGTATGGAGTATCCAACTCTAAATTAAAAGAAGACTTTACTGTTTTATTGTTGAAAATTAATCCATGTATAATACATCTACAGATATTTGCTTCCTGGTATGTTGTCTATTTTTTTTCTGCTCTAATTCCCTCATGGTATTTCTATGTAAAAACCACTGATCTGAAAGATCCATAGGGTTAATACCATTCAGGCATCACTAAAAGAAATTGGACACTGTTATTCTCTTGTTTACTTCATAAATGATGAGATAACAGTCAACAAGAAACAATCTCTACTGTATACTGAATTCTCAGACATATTGCAAGTGAAGAATGACATAAAATAAGTTACAGCTACTAAACAGATAAGAGATTGCAGAGTATTTCTTTCCAGGGCAGGTTCCTCTTCTACTCCTGTCCTTTATTCATGGGTTCCGGGCCTGCTCCTGCTTGCCTCTCAGCTTTCCTGAGCATCTCCTTTCTCCTTGCCCTAGGGCACAGTACCTGCCCAAAGCCTAAGAGTTGGTTGATTATTTTTGTACCCATTATGAGATTCTATTCTGAGACGTGTCCTTTGTGTCTTTTTTTAAGAATGCTCATTAACATGATTGTCACTATAGAAAACATTAGAGCAGAGTGATTAAGAATTTAGTCTCTGGAGTCAAACAGGTGGGATTTAAACACGTGCTCTAAAAAATTACTAGTTGTTTGCCTTTTCCTTATGTATCCCCTTTGTACTCTATACTTCATTTTCTTTATATTCTGTAATGATACATTCATGATGACTAAATTTAATGTATTTCATCAAGTGCTTAATTTAGACATGTAGTAAGTATGCAAAAATCTTAGCTTGTTTATTTTTTTTCTTTAAAAATGTCTCCACATTCTCACACACATACTCCCAACTACCTATGCAATAAGACAGTCATGCAATAAATTGACAAAACATTGCTCCATGTTTGGACAGTGCAGTTTAAAATAACATTATAGTGTTTCATCACTATGACCGTTGGATCCACACAAATATTAGCTCATTTTCTTTTGAGCTTCACTCATCCAGTGGCTAAAAATCATGGAATACAGCATCTGAAAAAATGAATTATAGTTGCTTCAGAAAATAAAACATAAACTCTACAAGATGAGAAGTAAAATGATCATGATTTATTAGAATAAAGTGACTGAATGACTGTAAATATATAAGCGGTTGCCCATGGAAGTGTATAAGGTGATTGGCAAGAAATTGATGCACATAGGTATGTGGAGAAAAAGAAAACTAATATTGAATGGTCAGCTATTATTTACATGATGTTTTCACAAATAGTATCTCATATAGATAATATAAATATTACAACAATCTTGTAAATTAGCAAATATAATTTTTCCATGGTAGAGAAAAGGAAATAGGCTTAGAAAAGTTGTGCATACCACATAGATAATAAAGAAAGGATTGTAATTTAAGCATAGGTTTCTGTGTCACCAAAACACATGCTGGCAATTGAAAGGGGGAAAAATATTGGTATATATAAGGGAGTAAAATGTCTCAGTGGCTGAAGCTTCTAGAAAGACAAAGTTTTTCCATAGTATGTGGAATTCACGGCTTAAGAACATAAAATCCCGTGGACAGTAATTACTGAAGATTCCTGTCAATAACATTGGGGGATCTATTAGAAAATAGGTAAGGACATTTAGAAGGGGCAAGCATCAATATTATCTTTTTTGGGGGAGTGGTGGGCAGCACAAAAGGAGAAATATTTAAGGGATTCTGAGGAAAGAACCAAAGAAAAAGCATTAATGAGTATTGTGGGTTTGTGTTGGGATGGCAAAATGGAAGTCTCAAAGTTAAGTTATAGAAACACTCTCAGTGAAAAGAATAGTATGTCAAAAGCATGTAATTGTGGAGTAGCATTATATATTTACAGAACTATAAGAATTTTCCTATTGCTATAACAGAAAAGTGAGAAAAAAAAACACTATGAGGTTGGGGATAACTTTTAAAAACATGTGAATTCTGAATGTAAAAACATATTTGTTATGAGTTTAGAACGATAATTTGATTTGGTAATATCAGTGACGCATCCTTAAATTTTTCTATAAAAGTAGTCATCTCTTGCTTACTTTTTTGTTTACAAGCAAACAGTAGTTGCTACAGAATTCTGAATGCCTCTTTGGGTCATGCTTAAAACAAATAAGCTAGCAATTTAGCAATCAGTTTAGGTAGACAGTTTTATTTCTTTAAGTTAAACTTTTTTTTTTAATCCAAAGAAAGATGAACTATTGTAACAAGAAAAGCTTCATGTTTGATAGTATTGAGTTGAGAAAAACTGAAATTTTACTTATAGTGTCAGAGTGATTTGACTGAAAGATGACATTGGAGGCAATGTGATGTTATAGGGCACACATCTAAGATACATGCAAAATCTCTCACCAGTTAAGTCCTCCCCTCCCTGTGCCCTGTTTCTTATTCAAAGGGAACAGTGAGTTAGCCAGCAAGCACCTTTCCTGTCCCTTTTTGTGGCAGTAGCAGGTGAGGCAGAGGGCTGATTTTCATCAAGACCAAGACCTTTCTACAGCGATGAGAATGGAATAATAAATTAGGATTGGTCCACTAGTATTAGGAGCAGTAGGGAAGTTACCTTTTAGATCTAAAAGTACACACAAAAAATCAAGTTGATCAGAATGTGAGTTCTCTATATACCAATAATCTAGTGAGACTAAGTAGTAAATATAAACAGTTTTTGGCAAAAAAAAAAAAAAAAAAAAAAAAAAAAAAAAAACCCAATGCAATCTACTTTTCTTGCTTACAATGGCAAAGCCTTGCAAACTCACTATGATGGTGGAAGAGGACAGCTTGCTTCTTTACCCAGACACTTACAGAGTTGTGTTTTAAAACACATTCATAATGACAAGTATAACAAATCATTTAAAATTATATTTTTGTTTTGTATAGTTCTATTAGATGTTGTTAAATTAAAATAATTAATATGTCCTTTATAAGAAGGACAAATATATGAAAAACCACTGGAATAAAATCTTCACATTATGCTATGTTATTAATTCTGTTTTATTATTACATAGAGTAATAGCTTTAGAAAAATATTAAAGACATTGTATTACCACCTGTGGTTCAAACTGAATTTTGTGATTCATACTAGATTTTGTTTTAAATTTAAAATCACTAAAAACTACAAACGTTTAAATAAAAGGATAGATGAGGGAAGGCCTTGAATAGACTTAATTCTAGAATAAACTTGGTTAAAAATTATAAAGTGATTATGTCACATTAATACTAATTATATACTTAAAATATAATGTTAATTTAAATAGTCAATAGTGATTGGAAGAGTTTTATTTTTAAGTAATATGACTAGATTGGTTTTTATAATGAAGATTTGACAGTAGAAATATGTAGAGATAGTTAGACTGGAGAACAGGATCACCAGTCGGGTAGCTTCAGAAATTATGCCATGATATGAAAATTAACTGAGTTGTACCTTGGGTGTTTGTCTGTTTGTACTATTTATAAACTACGGATATTTCAACGCATAAGCCAGGAACCTCCTTGAGGTCTGGGATTTTACTTGCTTTTATCATTAAGGGCATAAATGGCACAAAGTAGATATAAGTACATCTGTTAGTTTTTTACTTTCTCTCTCTATTCACCTTTTCTTTTGAAAATCATAGCCCAGATTACCCGTGGGTATTTATGTTCTTCTCTCTTATGTTTCTGATAAATTAGCTTGATCCCTAAGCCTGAAGACATGAAGGAGGAGCAAGTATGGGTACACAGATTTGGGAAAATCAGAGTGTAACCACCACAATTTGTTATGTAATGAGAGTCAAGGAGTGCATAGAGATATTGCTGTGACTTCTAGGAGACATAATTACACTATTTTCCTCTAGAATTAAAATGGAACCTCAGAGTATATAATATACATAACATAAAAAGTTATATTTTACTGTGCTAAGAGTGTTTGCACAAAAATAGAGTCTGCCTGAAAGAAAAGGGTTTAATATGTGAAGAGAAATAATTCTGGTAACATTGTTAGATGTCTTGGATCTGATTTTGCATACAGTCTGCCCTACTGAACTCCAGTTACACTTTCTTAAGTAAATCTGAGTTGGATTTTCTGTTATTAGCGTCTTAGCTGATATAAAGTTAGGCAATTCACTTGTGTTCAGTGAGTGTTGAATTAATAAAAAACAATTGCTTTGGAGACTGGAGAGTTGCATTCTTAAATGGTTAAGTTACAGTACAGAAATATTTAACTTAGTGTTGATGGGTCTGCATATACTTCTAATAGTTTGCTACATGCTCTCCCCCTTCAACTATATGCAAAATTTCGAGAGGGCATGCTTATTTGCATTTCTCTGGGGTGAGGGAACAACATTTTCATCAGGCTTAAAGAATTATCTGACTTGTAACGTTGAAAGGAAAATGAAATGCAGAAAACTATAAATAAGAAATTATCAGCATTTGCATGATACGTATTTATAATCTAAATGACTGTTAAAAACAATTTTCAAACATTTTTAAAATTTGATTGCTAGAAGATATATTAAATACCATCTTACATATTTAACCTAGTTTCAAAGTAAGACACTTTAAAATATGTTGATTTTTATTTTGAAATAAAAGTTAACCAGACTAAATTGACTTTAGATTATTACCAAATCAATTATCCCTTAGATTAGATAACACTGACACATTTGTGGTGACATATTGACCACCAGCTTTCGACATATATAGACAAACTTTTTGAAATAGCAACAAAGATCAAACTGAAAAATTTGATATATAGTAATAAATTTCAGTAACAAATTTAAATTTAATTTAAATTTAAGTTTGATCTAAAAATATTTTTCACAGTTATGAAATATGTTTCTCATTATCACTGTGACTGTGTCTTATTTTGTACCTAAATAATTTTTGCCACAGTAATTTTCACATGATAGATATGCCACCTGTTTATCTTAATATGTTAGTTTGCATAGGTCTACTTTGAATATGGATTTTTGTCACTAACTTGATTTTGGTTAATACAAACTGCCACTGGAATGTTTATATTAGGATTCTTCTTCATTGCTATTTCACAATACCTGTTTTCAGTTCCAAGACAAAGACTTTTTGTGTTATTCTGTTTTCCATGATGCTGATAAAGACATACTGGAGACTTGGTAATTTATATAAGAAAAAAAGTTTAATTGACTTATAGTTCCACGTGGCTAAGGAGGCCTCACAATCGTGGCGGAAGGTAAGGAGGAGTAAGTCATGTCTTACATTGATGGCAGCAGGCAAAGAGAGAGCTTGTGCAGGGAAATTCCTGTTTTTAAAACCATCAGATCTCATGAGACTTATTCACTATCACAAAAACAGAACAGGAAAGACCCACCCCCATAATTCAGTTGCCTCCCACCGGGTCCCTCCCACAACATAACATGTGGAATTCAAGATGAGATTTGGGTGGGGACACAGCCAAATCTTATCACTTTTTAACCAAATAATTTATGTATCTGGAAAAATGCAATTTGAAGGAGGAAAACACAATTAATAATAAAATATGCAATTTGAAGGCGGAAGAAAATTCTCAGTAATCTTTTTGTCCTTTAGGTGAAAACAGATTGTATTAAAAATTCTACTCAGATTTGAATAACAAATCATTAAGCAACTCCTTTTTGTTTAAATATGTTTTTAGAGTATACTTTTTCAGAGAACATAGCTAAACCTATAACATGGCAGTTTTAATGTGATACAAGAGATAGTTATCCCAGGCTAATTCTATTGTGTAAGTAGTGTTGACTGAAGATCTCTTTTCCTATTCCTCTATTTGTAACAGCTCAAAAATTACTTAAGGTTGGTGGGAGCTAATAAATGAATGCCAAGAAAGCCTTTAGAGCATGTTAGTTAAATGTTTGACTAATAAAATGGACACTTTCCAGGGGGTCTTGATAGATTTTGGGGGTCACGCAAACCGAGTAGAGAAATACATGCTTAGAGAAGAAAATAGAATATTTTAAGTAAATGCATAAAGAGTGATTAGTTCACTTTCATAAACTTTATGAAAATGTATCCATGTAACAGTGTTACATAGGTAAATTTAACTTTGGAAAGCGTGGGATTTACTGTGGCTCTGGGAACCTGAACTCTTCTCTCACAGGATCCCGGACCAGTTGAGATAATAAATTTTTCACATCTTGTTATGATTCTAAGGAATTTCCTGCAAATACATCCTTGCTAGGCGATCCTAACATACTGACTACAGTTTAATGGACCAGAAAAGATCACATAGCCCACGCGAGTACAATCACAAGTGTGTGTAACAAGAAGAATGCTATTAATTTACTGATCCAGGAGGGGCGGAGCAAGATGGCCGAATAGGTACAGCTCCAGTCTCCAACTCCCAGTGCGAGCGACACAGAAGACCAGTGATTTCTCCATTTTCAACTGAGGTACTGGGGTCATCTCACTAGGGAGTGCCAGACAATCGGTGCTGCTCAGCTGCTGCAGCCCGACCAGCGAGAGCTGAAGCAGGGCGAGGCATCGCCTCACCTGGGAAGTGCAAGGGGGAAGGGAATCCCTTTTTCTAGCCAGGGGAACTGAGACACACAACACTTGGAAAATCGGGTAACTCCCACCCCAATACTGCGCTTTAAGCAAACGGGCACACCAGGAGATTATATCCCACACCTGGCCGGGAGGGTCCCATGCCCACAAAGCCTCCCTCGTTACTAGCACAGCAGTCTGAGATCTAACTGCAAGGCAGCAGCGAGGCTGGGGGAGGGGCACCTGCCATTGCTGAGGCTTAAGTAGGTAAACAAGCCACTGGGAAGCTCGAACTGGGTGGAGCTCACAGCAGCTCAAAGAAGCCTGCCTGTCTCTGTAGACTCCACCTCTGGGGACAGGGCACAGCTAAACAACAACAACAACAAAAGCAGCAAAAACATCTGCAGACGCAAACGACTCTGACAGCTTAGAAGAGAGCAGTGGATCTCCCAACACGGAGGTTGAGATCTGAGAAGGGACAGACTGCCTGCTCAAGTGGGTCCCTGACCCCTGAGTAGCCTAACTGGGAGACATCCCCCACTAGGGGCAGACTGACACCCCACACCTCACAAGGTGGAGTACACCCCTGAGAGGAAGCTTGCAAAGTAAGAATCAGACAGGTACACTTGCGGTTCAGCAACATTCTATCTTCTGCAGCCTCTGCTGCTATACCCAGGCAAACAGGGTCTGGAGTGGACCTCAAGCAATCTCCAACAGACCTATAGCTGAGAGTCCTGACTGTTAGAAGGAAAACTATCAAACAGGAAGGACACCTACACCAAAACCTCATCAGTACATCACCATCATCATCGACCAGAGGCAGATAAAACCACAAAGATGGGGAAAAAGCAGGGCAGAAAAGCTGGAAATTCAAAAAATAAGAGCGCATCTCCTCCTGCAAAGGAGCGCAGCTCATGGTCAGCAACGGATCAAAGCTGGAAGGAGAATGACTTTGACGAGATGAGAGAAGAAGGCTTAAGTCCATCAAACTTCTCAGAGCTAAAGGAGGAATTACGTACCCAGCGCAAAGAAACTAAAAATCTTGAAAAAAGGGTGGAAGAATTGATAACTAGAATAATTAAGGCAGAGAAGGTCATAAACGAAATGACAGAGATGAAAACCATGACACGAGAAATACATGACAAATGCACAAGCTTCAGTAACCGACTTGATCAACTGGAAGAAAGAGTATCAGTGATTGAGGATCAAATGAATGAAATGAAGTGAGAAGAGAAATCAAAAGAAAAAAGAAGAAAAAGTAATGAACAAAGCCTGCAAGAAGTATGGGATTAAGTAAAAGGACCAAATCTACGTCTGACTGGGGTGCCTGAAAGTGAGGGGGAAAATGGAACCAAATTGGAAAACACTCTTCAGGATATCATCCAGGAGAACTTCCCCAACCTAGCAGGGCAGGCCAACATTCAAATTCAGGAAATACAGAGAACGCCACAAAGATACTCCTCCAGAAGAGCAACTCCAAGACACATAATTGCCAGATTCACCAAAGTTGAAATGAAGGAAAAAATCTTAAGGGCAGCAAGAGAGAAAGGTCGGGGTACCCACAAAGGGAAGCCCATCAGACTAACAGCAGAACTCTCGGCAGAAACTCTCCAAGCCAGAAGAGAGTGGGGGCCAATATTCAACATTCTTAAAGAAAAGAATTTTCAACCCAGAATTTCATATCCAGCCAAATTAAGTTTCATCAGTGAAGGAGAAATAAAATTCTTTACAGATAAGCAAATGCTTAGAGATTTTGTCACCACCAGGAGGCCTGCCTTACAAGAGACCCTGAAGGAAGCACTAAACATGGAAAGGAACAACCGGTACCAGCCATTGCAAAACCATGCCAAAATGTAAAGACCATCGAGGCTAGGAAGAAACTGCATCAACTAACGAGCAAAATAACCAGTTAATATCATAATGGCAGGATCAAGTTCACACATAACAATATTAACCTTAAATGTAAACAGACTAAATGGTCCAATTAAAAGACACAGACTGGCAAACTGGATAAAGAGTCAAGACCCATCAGTCTGCTGTATTCAGGAGACCCATCTCACATGCAGAGACATACATAGGCTCAAAATAAAGGGATGGAGGAAGATCTACCAAGCAAATGGAGAACAAAAAAAGCAGGGGTTGCAATACTAGTCTCTGATAAAACAGACTTTAAACCATCAAAGATGAAAAGAGACAAAGAAGGCCATTACATAATGGTAAAGGGATCAATTCAACAGGAAGAGCTAACTATCCTAAATATATATGCACCCAATACAGGAGCACCCAGATTCATAAAGCAAGTCCTTAGAGACTTACAAAGAGACTTAGACTCCCATACAATAATAATGGGAGACTTCAACACCCCACTGTTAACATTAGACAGATCAACAAGACAGAAAGTTAACAAGGATATCCAGGAATTGAACTCAGCTTTGCAGCAAGCAGACCTAATAGACATCTATAGAACTCTCCACCCCAAGTCAACAGAATATACATTCTTCTCAGCACCACATCACACTTATTCCAAAATTGACAACATAATTGGAAGTAAAGCACTCCTCAGCAAATGTACAAGAACAGAAATTATAACAAACTGTCTCTCAGACCACAGTGCAATCAAACTAGAACTCAGGACTAAGAAACTCAATCAAAACTGCTCAACTACATGGAAACTGAACAACCTGCTCCTGAATGACTACTGGGTACATAACGAAATGAAGGCAGAAATAAAGATGTTCTTTGAAACCAATGAGAACAAAGATACAACATACCAGAATCTCTGGGACACATTTAAAGCAGTGTGTAGAGGGAAATTTATAGCACTAAATGCCCACAAGAGAAAGCTGGAAAGATCTAAAATGGACACTCTAACATCACAATTAAAAGAACTAGAGAAGCAAGAGCAAACACATTCAAAAGCTAGCAGAAGGCAAGAAATAACTAAGATCAGAACAGAACTGAAGGAGATAGACACAAAAAACCCTCCAAAAAATCAATGAATCCAGGAGTTGGTTTTTTGAAAAGATCAACAAAACTGACAGACCGCTAGCAAGACTAATAAAGAATAAAAGAGAGAAGAAACAAATAGACGCAATAAAAAATGATAAAGAGGATATCACCACCGACCACACAGAAATACAAACTACCATCAGAGAATACTATAAACACCTCTACGCAAATCAACTAGAAAATCTAGAAGAAATGGATAATTTCCTGGACACTTACACTCTTCCAAGACTAAACCAGGAAGAAGTTGAATCCCTGAATAGACCAATAGCAGGCTCTGAAATTGAGGCAGTAATTAATAGCCTACCAACCAAAAAAAGTCCAGGACCAGATGGATTCACAGCTGAATTCTACCAGAGGTACAAAGAAGAGTTGGTACCATTCCTTCTGAAACTATTCCAATCAATAGAAAAAGAGGGAATCCTCCCTAACTCATTTTTTGAGGACAACATCATCCTGATACCAAAGCCTGGCAGACACACAACAAAAAAAGAGAATTTTAGACCAATATCTATGATGAACATTGATGAAAAAATCCTCAATAAAATACTGGCAAACTGGATTCAGCAGCACATCAAAAAGCTTATGCACCATGATCAAGTTGGCTTCATCCCTGGGATGCAAGGCTGTTTCAACATTCGCAAATCAATAAATGTAATCCAGCATATAAACAGAACCAAAGACAAGCACCACATGATTATCTCAATAGATGTAGAAAAGGCCTTTGACAAAATTCAACAGCCCTTCATGCTATAATCGCTCAATAAATTCGGTATTGATGGAATGTACCTCAAAATAATAAGAGCTGTTTATGACAAATCCACAGCTAATATCATACTGAATGGGCAAAAACTGGAAAAATTCCCTTTGAAAACTGGCACAAGACAGGGATGCCCTCTCTCACCACTCTTATTCAACATAGTGTTGGAAGTTCTGGCTAGGGCAATCAGGCAAGAGAAAGAAATAAAGGGTATTCAGTTAGGAAAAGAAGAAGTCAAACTGTCCCTGTTTGCAGATGACATGATCGTATATTTAGAAAACCCCATTGTCTCAGCCCAGAATCTACTTAAGCTGATAAGCAACTTCAGCAAAGTCTCAGGATACAAAATTAATGTGCAAAAATCACAAGCATTCTTATACACCAGTAACAGACAAGCAGAGAGCCAAATCAGGAATGAACTTCCATTCACAATTGCTTCAAAGAGAATAAAATACCTAGGAATCCAACTTACAAGGGATGTAAACGACCTCTTCAAGGAGAACTACAAACCACTGCTCAGTGAAATCAAAGAGGACACAAACAAATGGAAAAACATACCATGCTCATGGATAGGAAGAATCAATATCGTGAAAATGGCCATACTGCCCAAGGTTATTTATAGATTCAATGCCATCCCCATCAAGCTACCAATGAGTTTCTTCACAGAATTGGAAAAAACTGCTTTAAAGTTCATATGGAACCAAAAAAGAGCCCGCATTGCCAAGACAATCCTAAGTCAAAAGGGCAAAGCCGGAGGCATCATGCTGCCTGACTTCAAACTATACTACAAGGCTACAGTAACCAAAACAGCATGGTACTGGTACCAAAACAGAGATATAGACCAATGGAACAGAACGGAGCCCTCAGAAATAATGCCACACATCTACAACCATCTGATCTTTGACAAACCTGACAAAAACAAGAAATGGGGAAAGGATTCCCTATTTAAGAAATGGTGCTGGGAAAATTGGCTAGCCATAAGTAGAAAGCTGAAACTGGATCCTTTCCTTACTTCTTATACAAAAATTAATTCAAGATGGATTAGAGACTTAAATGTTAGACCTAATACCATAAAATCCCTAGAAGAAAACCTAGGTAGTACCATTCAGGACATAGGCATGGGCAAGGACTTCATGTCTAAAACACCAAAAGCAATGCAGCAAAAGCCAAAATTGACAAATGGGATATGATTAAACTAAAGAGCTTCTGCACAGCAAAAGAAACTACCATCAGAGTGAACAGGCAACCTACAGAATGGGAGAAAATTTTTGCAATCTACTCATCTGACAAAGGGCTAATATCCAGAACCTACAAAGAACTCAAACAAAGTTACAAGAAAAAAGCAACCCCATCCAAAAGTGGGGAAAGGATATGAACAGACATTTCTCAAAAGAAGACATTCATACAGCCAACAGACACATGAAAAAATGCTCATCATCACTCGCCATCAGAGAAATGCAAATCAAAACCACAATGCCATACCATCTCACACCAGTTAGAATGGCAATCATAAAAAAGTCAGGAAACAACAGGTGCTGGAGAGGATGTGGAGAAATAGGAACACTTTTACACTGTTGGTGGGATTGTATACTAGTTCAACCATTATGGAAAACAGTATGGAGATTCCTCAAGGATCTAGAACTAGATGTACCATATGACCCAGCCATCCCATTACTGGGTATATACCCAAAGGATCATGAATCATGCTGCTATAAAGACACACACACACGTATGTTTATTGCAGCACTATTCACAATAGCAAAGACTTGGAATCAACCCAAATGTCCATCAGTGACAGACTGGATTAAGAAAATGTGGCACATATACACCATGGAATACTATGCAGCCATAAAAAAGGATGAGTTTGCGTCGTTTGTAGGGACATGGATGCAGCTGGAAACCATCATTCTTAGCAAACTATCACAAGAACAGAAAACCAAACACCGCATGTTCTCATTCATAGGTGGGAACTGAACAATGAGATCACTTGGACTCGGGAAGGGGAACATCACACAATGGGGCCTATCATGGGGAGGGGGGAGGGAGGAGGTATTGCATGGGGAGTTATACCTGATGTAAATGACAAGTTGATGGGTGCTGACGAGTTGATGGGTGCAGCACACCAACATGGCACAAGTATACATATGTAACAAACCTGCATGTTATGCACATGTACCCTAGAACTTAAAGTATTATAATAATAATTAAAAAAAAGGAAATTTTTTTTTTTTTTTTTTTTGAGATGGAGTCTGGCTGTGTCGCCCAGGCTGGAGTGCAGTGGCCGGATCTCAGCTCACTGCAAGCTCCGCCTCCCGGGTTCAGCCATTCTCCTGCCTCAGCCTCCCAAGTAGCTGGGACTACAGGCGCCTGCCACCAAGCCCGGCTAATTTTTTATATTTTTAGTAGAGACGGGGTTTCACCGTTTTAGCCAGGATGGTCTCGATCTCCTGACCTCGTGATCCGCCCATCTCGGCCTCCCAAAGTGCTGGGATTACAGGCGTGAGCCACCGCACCCAGCTCTTCTTAGAAATTTTTTAACATATTTAAGTCTTAATGTGTGGTCAATGTTTATAAATATTTCACAGCTGTAGGGAGAATGGATGAATAATGTATTCCCTATTACTACAATATTACTAATAACATTCCCTACTTAATACATATAGAATCTGAAACATATCAACTAAGTAAAACTCAGTAATCATATTAATTAGGTCTTCAAACACCTACTTCTTTTGCTTTTCTTCATAACCCTCTACAAACTGAGAAAACTACTTAATATCTCACAATACCATCATCTTTGTGTTTATATGTCTTACATATTTTGATATGTTATTATTTGTAATATATACAGGTCATCATGTTTTAATTCATACTTCCATTCATTCACTCATTCATTCAACAAGTATGTATAGTATGTATTGAGTGTCAAGCACATATCAGCTTCTGTTTGGGGCTCTAAGGATGAAAGAGTAAGCAAAAATAAAGAAAAGAGATTGTTTAAAAAAAAAATTTACTGATCCATTTAGATTCTCTCTCAGGAGCTTGAACTAGATAAACATGAAACTGACCAGTGGTCTCGAAGTGGAAAATGAGGAAAAAAAAAAAAAAAAAAAAAAGAAAGAAGGACTGTGGGCATATCTGAGTTGTGCTAAAAGCAGATTACTAGAACAGGGACAAGAGCATTTACATTGCTAAGTGGTCAATGAAATAACTCAGTAGTTAGAGATGAGAGTCCATTTTTCTAAATCATATTCCAGTTTCCATAAGCATTGTTTGTCATGAGTTTCCATTACGTCTAACCTTCCATTTACAGAATAAGCAATATATCACCAGTTTCATAGGTATTCTGATCATCTCCATCCCTTGAAATTTAATAAAACCAAATACCATTCACAGCAACATTCCACTACCCATTGTGGTTGTGGAATGACAGCAATGACATTTTCCAGAAAGCTGTAATTTCCTTGAGGGAAAGTACTGCACTATCTTCTTTTTCTGTACTTCATACATAGTACCCAATGCACATTTGTAAAATAAATGTGAGAAATAACTGTGTTCTGGATCTGGAAGTTGAAATAGAAAAAAATTATGAAACCAAAGAAATGAAAACTTGGTATTCATGATAATCAAAATACATCAGGGCAATTTTGAATAAGAGACGCGCATTAAACATTTTCCTTTAACCAGTATCTATAGATCTCTGGTTGTGTTACATAATGAAAGAAATTTCAGTATTAAATTGAAAATGTTGTTTAGAACTTCCTTAAGGCCTGCGTATTGAGTATCCTGGAATTAAAGAACAGAATTGTAAAGTTCATGTTTCCTTTCCGTCTGTTGATTTGTTTTCCTCATTAGCTTTTTTTGTTGTCTGTGAGTGAATAAAAAGGACATGTTTAATGGATCTTTGTCCTTACTTGTGGTTTGGTGTTTGCTTGTGTTTGAAGAATCTGGTATTTTCTTTCTAGCCTCTAGAATTATGAGAAATAAATTTCTGTTTTTCAAGTCACCCAATCTATTGTATCCTTGTTATAGCAGTCTGAACTGACCCCATTCACCCCATTAGTACAATTTATTTTAATAAATAAAACATTATACTCGCTTTGATTTTGAAATTGTGAAATCTGGAAACTGTTAGGAAAGTTTGGAAAAATGACCTTATTTTATTTAAGATAAATAAATCAATATTCTTCCAGATGTTTTTAATATAGCACAAGTACAAAGAATATATTTATTATTGAAATTGAGTATGTTAAACTTAACATATTTCTTGTCATAAGTCTAGCTGTGTACACATATTTGAAAGCTATTTATTTTTCATGACTATTTTTGGTAATATTAGACAGTCTTCTTCCTACCACCACTAGCAGTGATATTTTAAAGTACCAATAATGTTGATAGGGTTTGTTCCTGTGAGTAGGCTGAGAATTTATCTTCAGCCAAAAGATAATATTCCTAGAATCTTAATTATTATTATTTTTCTTTTTCTTTGTCTTTGAGACTTCAGGCATAAAAATCTGTATTGGAATTAATACCTCCCTATGTATTTGGTTTATAATTGTTATATGTATGCAAATTGCTTGCTGTTAGCATCCATTATTTTATTTTCTTTAATTTGTGAAACTAAATTAAATGCTCTTCTTTATTGAATGCATAGATCATAGACTCAGATAGTGCAAATGACCTCCAAAGTTTACAACAAGTGAATGTTATGGCTTCAAGCCACTACTATAACTTTACATTTCTTTGTCTCTTTAATCTTTGAAAATAATTGATACCATATACAGACATATGATTAAACATTATAAAGCTATAAATTATTCTTTTTATATATGCTTGTAATGTATTAAAAAGTATGACTAATCTTTAGTCCAAGTTGTGCCATATATTTTGCACAACTTCTAGGTGTCATGATTCAGGTTTCAGGGTCAACTTCTATGAATCTAATAGTTTTATTCAAAACAATAGAAAATAGTGTTGAAAATGGGAACAGTTCTAGATAGCACTGACATACATTGAGAACTGTACAAATACTTTTACCTCGATTTAAGTGAGATATGTAGTTGAATTCAAGTTCAAGGTGAGAGTTTGAGAATATTTGCCTGTCCTCTAATCATCCTATACCACCTGTCAGGAGCCTGTTCATATGATTGCAAATTATACTTAAATAAGCTAAAGATTCCTGGGGGGGAAAAAGATATATCATCAGACTAAATGTTTGGATGATTTCTCTTGGGGGATAAAGCAAACAAAATTAAATAGGCTGAGATCTCCATAGGAAACAAACATTAACTCTAAAACTAATTGGTTCTTTTCCAGGCAGCTCTTGAAAAGATCCAGTTTACAGCCAATAAATACAAAGTGTAAGAATAAGTCATCAGAACAGCATCATTGCCATTAATTTAACACTGCAGTGAAAACAGGTAGACCAGTTAATTCCCTACATTCTTATTATATTAGCTCCATTACTAGCAACAGCTTCCCCTCCTTATTATAATAGCATTTAAACTTCTCTCTAAAATAAGTAAATAGTGTACCCAGGCGTTTGCCCTTTCAGAGGGATCTGAAAGGCAATTTATCCACATTTAGAGGTAATCCCATATCCCCCCAATAGAAAGAGAGGGGAGATAAGGGAAGAAAAGGCAACTTTATTCAAGATGGAAAGATACTAAGCAACTTGAATCCCAAATTAACAAGCTTTTCACCCTGGATATTATGCAGGTATTCAAACTGTCCAATGCCCCAGAGTAAAAATGAACATCAATACTCCATTCAACAGTTATTTGAGAACAGATCTGCTGAACTATGGAAAAAAAGACAAGTCAGCTCTATCATTAAAAGCTAATATGTAAATGGATGATCAGGATCACTAATATGAAACAGGACAAGAAGAACTAACAGAAGTCTCCACAGAGGAAATGTGAATAATTCAATAAAGAAGAGAAAACTTAAAATAAAACTTTAATATTCTATTACTTGAGAGGCTATTTTAATCTAAAGTAAGAAAGTGCTACAAACCAAAAGGAACAATTAAAAAAAAGTGTCATTGAAAATTCAAATTATTTGTTAAATATAATTATGTGGAGGGGCCAAAGATATGGTTAAGCTGGAAGTCCAGAAAATAAAGTCAAAGGAATAAAGGAATTCTGAGTGAACACTAAAGATCTCAGAGCGCACACACACACACACACACACACACACACACGCACACGCACACACACGCACATACAGAGTAGCCCCTTCTTATCTACAGGGATATGTTTAAAGACTTCCAGTGGATGCCTGAAAATGAAGATAGTATTTAATTCTGTACATACTATGTTTTTTTTCCTATATATGCATACCTATACCTGTAAAGTTTAAGTAATAAATTAGGTCTAGTAAGGGATTAATGAGAATTAATAATAAAATAAGACAATTATAACAAAATGCCAGCATCACTACTTTTATGCTTTGAGTTCATTATGAAGTAAAATGAGGATTATTTGAATGCAAGCATGGCAATACTTTGACAGTGGGTCTCATTACCAAGGCAGCAACTAAGTGACTAATGAGCCAGTAGCTAGTACAAAGCTAACCCCTGAGCAACTCAGAAGTTAGGAGTATCAACCCGCAGCACACTCATGAATTTACATATAAGTTTTGACTCTCCAAACACATACCTATTATTAGCCTACTATTGATCATAAGCCTTACGGGTAACATGAACTGTCTATTAACACGTACATTTAATGTTATATGTATTATGTACTGTCTTCTTTCAATAAAATAGCTAGAGAATAGAAAGTGTTATTTGGAAAATCATAAGGAAGAGAAAATATATTTACTATTCATTAAGTGGAAGTGAATCATGGTAAAGTTCTTCATCCCATCCTGAGTGGATGGCTGGGGTGATGCGAGATTTCCTCATGCTACTCACAAAGACATGCCACTTAAAACATATGGATTGGTAAATTCTGGAATTTTCAATTTAATATTTTTGGACCATGGTTGACTTCAGGTAATCAAAACCACGGAAAACAAAACCACAGATAAGAAGGCACCTACTGTTTATACACGGCATAGATTCAGGAGCTTAATCACTGGACAATAGTAATTTCAGAGTAGAAGAATAAACAATGAAGAGAAAAATAATAAATATTTTTAAGTATAGGGTTGAAATTCTTGACATATTGTGATGTGAAGAACATCCTAAAATCTCCCAGAAAAACAGTTAACATCAACAGCATCAGAATCATAATTGAAGCAACCTGTAATGAGCAACACTGCATGCTAGAAGTCAAAAGCAATGTCTTCAAAGTTTCATGTGAAAAGTTCTTATGAACATGTTATTATTATCTTATCAATCAAGAGTGACGATAAACACTTTTAGGCATTCACATAATTAGGACATCTACCAGTGCCCCCACTCTACCTCATGAAAATTGTACAAGGCTGTTTGATAAAGCATAGAGAAAAAAATAACCCAATAAGTAGAAAACATGGAGTCATAGGAGCAATGGAAGCTTGGATTGGCCTCCAAAGGAACAGAAAAAGCCAAGAGGTAACTAAAGCTAAGCAAATTAAACTTGATAGGAGCCATACAAATATATACACATGCACACACACATATATATACATGTATATAATATGAATATATGTATTTATTCATCACCTTAAAGAATCTATCTAAATGTAAAAGAATCTAGTATATTTATATATTTATCTAAATATATATTTAGATTTAGATTGTATAAATATATATTTAGATAAATATATACTTACATATTATATAAACATATGTTTAGATGGTTTATTATAGATAAATATATAATGATCTATACATATTCATATAGATAAATATATATTTAGATAGGTTCTTTAAGATGATGAATATATATGTTTGTTATAAATATATTTAGATAGATTCTTCAAGGTGATGAAGCAAGGGCTTGAGCTTATTATTGAAAATTATAAAATTAATCACAAAAGAACATTTAAAAATAAATTGTTAATAGTTGTTTCTTTTCTAAAGCATCATACAGAGATTCAGGAGATATATTTAACTTTTTCTTTAATATTCTATTACATAGGAATTTTTAAATCTATGAATATCATGAATGATAATATCAGTAATAAAGATTCAAAAGGATTAAAAAATTATGTTTGCGGTTTATTACATTTGCTCAATACATATTTACTGAGTGCCTAACTCAAGGTCAGGCATGCTGCTGGATGCTAGTCAGTGAACATAGATATTTCTTGGCACTCAAAATACCAGCATGGTGGTTAAGAATGCAAACTTTAAACTCAAACTGCTTGTGTTTTTATTTCTAATAACTAGTCCTTTGTGACGTTTTGGGTTTTTATTTCTATTCTAATAACTACTCATTGTGTGGCATTAGAGTTGAATAATCTCTTTGTCAGTTTGTTCTTCTGGAAAAGAGTAACCCTACTTTCTTAGGGTTGTTGTATTTCACTAGTAAGCATTTAGAAGCATGTTTGTCACATGACAGCTTTCATAAAAATGCAAACTATTATTTCTATCATTACTATCTAATGGGAACAACATACAATTCTAAAAATCTCTACAATAAAGTGAGATGAGCCTATTAATTTGATATATTTTTTTGTCATGAGAACACATATCAGTGTAATGAAACATGTGCCTTTATTTTTAAAGTATTGTTTGTAAGGGAGAAAAAATAGCTGCTCTTTTAAAAACTAAACACTGAGGGGATGAAGAATGCTGTAGAAATACACTTATAGCTCAGAAACCTAGACTCCAGGCACCAAACATTCTGTGCAGTCGTTTACATGAACCATCTGTAATCTGGTATCTACATTCCAGATTTGTGATTTAGAGCCTTAGGAATCTTTTTAAAAGCTCTAAACCTTCACTTTTTTTTCACTAAAGTCAACTTATTTTAGGGTGCCACCTCTGCAATACAATTATACTGTTGAACCTCCATATCTATGGATTCTGTATCTATAGAGTCAACCAATTGTGGATGGAAAATATTTTGGAAAAAAATACCTGTACTTAAAACATACAGACATTTTTCTTGTTATTATTTTTGAAGAAATACGTCATAACAACTATTTACATAGAATTTACATTGAATTTACAATTCGATTTACAAATTACATAGAATTTACAATAGAAATTTACAGTTGTAAATTATATTTCCATTGTAAAATCAATGCGAAGGTGTAAGTAATCTAGGTATTATAAATAATCTAAACATGATTTAGTGTATAGAGGAGGATGTGCATAAGTTACATTTCTCGTCTTATGTAAGAAACTTGACCATCTATGAATTTGGATATCTACAAGGAGTCGTGGAACCAAACTCCCACAGATACATAAGGATGTCTTTATATCTTTATTTTTAGGGCATTTTTTTCTGAGTAAATTATATGTTTTCTTTTTTAATTACATAATTATATTTTATGCTACTCCTTCTCACAAACATTAATAATTATAGTCTTTTATAATTTGTATTTGAGAACTCAGTAGATGGGGTCTTTTCTGTGATGATGTCTGTATTAACTTGTGGCCAGAGAACTGAAGTCTTTTTTCTTTTTTTTTTTTTTTTTTTTTTTTTTTTTGGTGGGGACGGAGTCTCGCTCTGTCACCCAGGCTGGAGTGGCCGGATCTCAGCTCACTGCAAGCTCCGCCTCCCGGGTTCACGCCATTCTCCTGCCTCAGCCTCCCGAGTAGCTGGGACTACAGGCGCCGGCCACCTCGCCCGGCTAGTTTTTTGTAGTTTTTTAGTAGAGACGGGGTTTCACCGTGTTAGCCAGGGTGGTCTTGATCTCCTGACCTCGTGATCCGCCCGTCTCGGCCTCCCAAAGTGCTGGGATTACAGGCTTGAGCCAACGCGCCCGGCCTGAAGTCTTTTTTCAAGTCCCTCAATTCGTCAGTTTCAAGTTGGCTTGAACCAAATGACTTAGTTGTTGTTTTTGAGACAGGGTCGGTCACTCAGGCTAAAGTAATGGTGTGATCTAGGCCCACTGCAATCTCCCCATCCTGAGCTCAGGCAATCCTCCCACCTCAGCCTGTAGAGTAGCTGAGACTACAGGCATGCACCACCATGGCCAGCTAATTTTTGCCTTTTTTTTTTGTTGTTGTTGATAGAGATGGGTTTCACTATGTTGCCCAGGCTGGTCTCCAACTACTGAGCTCAAGCAATTCACCCGCCTTGGCCTCCCAAATTGCTGGGATTACAGGCATGAGCCACCGCGCCAGGCCAGGGATCAATTTTAAAACAGTGAATTTCCAAATATACAGCAAAGCAAATGTTGAGTTGATGAATTCTGAGGCTCCATACAGGACAAAAGATGCCCATCTTATCCAGTTATTTCCTTACCTTGTTCTTCAATAACTTGATTGCGATCTCTTCCTAACCTGATCTTCACACTGCCGCTAGATTAATATTGATTATACATTACTTTCATTGTATCACTTTCATGCTGAAGGACAAACAGTTTTATCTCAAGAGGAAGCCCAATGTACTCTGCTCCTTAATTTGTTTATAACTAAAGTGTGCAACTATATCCCCTTATTGTTTAGCAGCACTCTACACTATGTAATACAGAAGTTCAGTTGCCTTCCTGTCTCCACCATTATGCTCATTCTTTTTATTTCTGAACTTTTGCTTTTCCTCATATTATTTGCTGGAATGCTCTCCATTATGCCTGTTATGTAACCAACTAATATGTATCGTTTCAGCTCTTAGCTCCTCAATATTCCAGGAAAACTTCTTTAACTCTTCCTAACTCTTTTATATAACATCCAATTGTTTTGTGTGTAACAACATTTTATTTCCCAACTGAAGTTTACATTCATTGAAACCAAATACTTTGCTCTCTTGTGTTTCTTGATTATCCTTCAGTGCATGGTAAACATATATCATATACTTAACTATCAATTAATTTTTGAGGATGTAGTAAGTTATATAAGTAAGTTATTAAGCTGCCACACTGTGGATAAAATCTTACTGTTTACTCTGTGGAAAATAAGAAGCCAGTGCAGTTTATATTTTCAGTATGATAAGAGCAGGAGAAAAAGTTGTGCATATAGAAAATATACTTTACTGTAAGTTGTAGTACTATGTATTATCTCGGTTGTACTTGCAAACGTAGACTGAAATCTGACTGGAGGTAGGGTCTTCTTGGAAGGCAAAAAGGGTTACTTTTGACACTACGCATGGTAACCAGGACACAAGAATGGACGTAGAGTGGCTAAAGTTCACACAAAATAGAAACAGATAACAGAAGACAAATCAATTAACACATAATGAGTAATATCACTGTTACATAGATGAATATCAGTAAGTTTTGTATGGTTAGTGAATTTCCTCCTTTTGTCTCTTGAGAACTCCAATTATAAACAGAAGTTACATGAGGACTTTTCTATGAAAATGTATTATCACTTTAACTAGATATGTTTAAGTCTATATTAAGAGACATGTTTAAGGTCTATAGTAGTATAATTTATCTATTTAGTTGCACCTTTATGGGAGGCAAAAGTTATGTAATGAGCATGGAATTAGAACTAGGGTAGCTAGATGAATCAATCATTTAATTGAATTAGATATTTACAGTTGTTGATTCTAACTTCTAGATTCATCTCCATATTAGAGATTGCCTTTATATTAAAAATTTTCAATATTGGCAGATGAATGGATAAGATTCTCTATCCCATGGCAGTGCTTAGATAAAAACTGATTTGCCTTTTTATGCTTCTGTGACCAAGCAACAACTTTTTTCACAAACAGAATTTTATTTCATGTTTTACTGTAATGGCCAACACCTCACAATAATACTGACAAGGGAGAATAATAATGGGCAACTTTTTTGACTCACTTTCATGAGAATGCCTCCCCAATTTACTATTAATGTAATACTGTTACTTCTTTTGTTTTGGCTCTGCCTTTAGAAAGCATTGAGACATACTGCTGGGCCTAGTACTAAGAAGATGTGAGTCCTCTGCCTGAATCCTGACTACAGGGAGCATTGTGATATATTTCTTGATCCATTACAATGTTTTTAAAATAAATGTCTGCAATATTGCTTTTTTATATATTCAAACTGTCTTTGAACTGAAAATGTAAGTGTCTTGTATGTAACATTGCTTAGTATACTTGTTAAATGTAGATTTTATAAACTAAATGGCTCTCCACTAATTTTTATTTGAACAAAGTGCAGAATCACTGCAGAAAAAGATAAAAGGTAGGATTGCTAATATAGGAAAAAACCAAATAACATCAAATACAAGGATACCATACTAAAATCAGGTATATTAAGTGAGAATGAATGAGAATGTATGTCTAAGGTTTGACATTCTTCATCATTTTTTCCCTTCGGGTTTACAGAATGTGGCAGCTAGAGTTACACTCTCCAGGCAGGAAAGTGGAAGAGATCTCTCTGGAATTTTTTTTTTTTCTTTTTTAGACAGAGTCTCATTAGATCACCCAGGCTGGAATGCAGTAGCACAATCTCAGTTCACTGCAACATCCACCTCCCTGGCTGAAGCAATCTTTTGCCTCAGTTGCCTGAGTTGCTGGGATTACAGGCAGGCACCACCACACCCGGTTAAGTTTTGTATTTTTAGTAGAGATGGGGTTTCACCATGTTGGCCAAGCTGGTCTCGAACGGCTAACCTCAGGTGATCTGCCCACCTCGGCCCCCCAAAGTGCTAGGATTACAGGCGTGAGCCACCGTGCCCGGCCCTCTCTGGAAATTTGAATAGCCTAATGAGAAATACCTAAAATTAATGAGATGTTCATGTCCCAGTGACAAAGTTCAGCCAAGTTGCCTCCATGATAAACCCCATAGTTGACAAAGTTTACTTATGGACGCAGAATAGAATCTATAAATAATTGTGTTGGCATTTTGATCTCTCTCTCTTTTTTTTTTTACAGGAATATAACATAGTTAATATTTAATTATCTAAGATCTTGTCATTTAGAAAAATGTTACCATAAACTTTGGTATACATTTTGCTGATTTATAAACTGTATATATTATATGACATAGATAACAGGATCCCAGAATTTAACAGTTACTTCTCAATTATTTTTATAAAACTTAGTAGTATCGATATTTCTGGAAGCCTCTTCTACCAAGAAACATGAAAATAAATGAACATTTAGTAAAGGTTAAAGAACACATTTTTCTCAAATATTTTCTCCCTCAATTCTCAATAATATTTTTGGCAATATAGTTTATTTAATTAACTATATTATCTAATATAGATACATTCACTTTTGTATTTTTATATTTCATGCTTCAAAAGATTAGTAGAGTGAAAAATGTTAAAAATGCCACTTTAATCTTGATACAAAATATGTGTTGTTCAAGAAAATAGCAAGTTTTCTCATTATGAAACAGTACAACTATTTTATAAAAAGAAAACTAAATGGAACAGTTTTAAATGTTTTATTCAGTGATGGTAACATCTAAAAGACCCTCTTCCCACAAAATTGCAATTTTTTCCATATTAAATGTAATATCCTACAGGGTCTTAACTTTAATTGATTATGCCATGTTAGTGTGATTAGTTTTCATAATCTTATTTTTATTTTCTAGAAGTCTTGACCTATGTATGTTAGGCTTATTAAGTTTACCTAAAGTAAATCATTCTTGGATGTCCAGTTTTTAATTTGGAATATACACGGAGTGAGTATTAGTATAGCTAGACTTACACAAAAGAAACAAAACATCTTTTTTTTTTAATATAATCATGTCTATTTTTTCATTAAATGCCCACATGTTCACTAAAAATCTTAGAAATTCTCTGCATAATATTTGTTTCACTAAATAGATTTTTTTTTTTCACTCCTGGATATTAGAAGAACCCGCTTAAATATTTTATCTATTAATTTATATTTATTTTTTCAGAAAATGATTTAATGTGAGAACATACACTTCTAAGGATTTAGATCTAGATAACCTCTACCATTTCCTTATAGCTGCAGTTTCCCCACACATCTACTCCTCAGGAGAGAGGGATTTATTCTCTTCTTAAACTGTTATGGGAAAGCCACATCTGAACCATGAATATTTTTCTACTTAGTATTTCACATGTTCGTTTTTAAAATGCCTGATCAAATGAAAGTTGAATAAGACTATATTATTCTCTCTCCAAAGAACATTAGGAAATGATACATGTTCCTCATTCAAATTTTAACTTTCCTCAATTCTGAGGTCCCTGAGAGCAGTTAATTTTGTATTTCACATTCATAAAATTTTTGTTATGTCCTGTATAAATTTCACAGTCTACTTGACTCCTTCTCTTCCTCCCATAAGAAGAGAATGCCACATTTAAATCTTTAAATTAATAATTGCTAATATATAAATATCTCTAATTTTCTGCTAATGTAGGAACAACTCACATCCCACTCTGGAGCAACATACATGCTAACAGACATTGAGAAGGTGTAATGAACAGCAGAATGGGTAATGCACAGCTTTTTAAAACCTCTCCTATGTGAATTTATTTTTTTACTCTAAAAAGTCTACTCTTGGTTGTATTTAAAAATATATCAATGCAAATTTATCATCACTTGTTATAAGGAAGTGTTTGAAATATGTAAAACTTTTAGTAGAAAAAATACAAAATTGAAAAAACTTTTCTTAAAATGTTAGCTAAGTATGTTTCTATGTCCTACAATGCTATAACTAATATTAATATATTATATTTTCCCATTGTGTTCAACATTGAACACTAAACTACTTGTATTCCCATTTTATAAATGAGGATGCTAAAGCCCATAGATGATCAATGAATTGCAAAAAGGTCACCCAATTGTAACATATTCAATATAGTACTGGAAAGATCAATTATCCATTCCAAAATTCAGTCACAATTTCCATTTCTTGAAAAATATATTCACTTCTCTCTCTCATTGTGACAATTCCTTGTTAGTCAGAGTACTTATTGTCTATATTTACAGACAGAGAGATAGAAAAGCAAACATAAGTATGCGGATGTTATAATTAGGAATTCATATAAACTCAGTAGAAAAAAGGACTACAGATGCAATCATTGTTATTTAATGGCAATAATTGAATTTTAATATAGATTAAAACATAGAAAAAACATCATTTTAAAATAGAAAAATGCAATTTTTTTACCTTTCAGATTTTGCAGTTCATTCTGCTTCCCACATCCACTTTCTAAAATAAATGCATTATGCTATTTGAAGGTGAGAAACCTTGACTCTGCCCTCTAAAAGCTCATAATTCTTGATGAGAGGGAAGGGAAATAGCCTAACTATGTCCTCAAATATGCCCTTTCTACCATCTAATTATCTTGAACATTCATGCATTTTCTTTCCCCATCTCTCATTATTAATGTTTTCCTGTAAAACACAGTATTTTAATATTGTTTACTCTCTTTTTATTGTTTATTAACACAGAAAAGCTATTGTATTTATTATTCTAGGTTATACAAAATGATATCACTTTAATGAAAAGGCTCAAATATTTCTAATCCTTAACTTATAAACCTTAGTGGTTACAAGATAAACAGGTTGAAGGTGGGATCTTAGTGCTTGGGAAATCTACAGATAAAATTAAGTTGTCTTTCTCCACAGCAACTCAGCACCAAGTAAAACTCAAAATATCCTTCACTGATGGCATATTTCGAATACCAGCCATTAATCTAAACAAAACAAGTCATTTTGATTAGTGCAATGTGAAGTTGGAATATATTTCCAGGCAAGTGAATTCATTACATTATCAAAGGCCAACAAATAAGTATGCTAAAAAATTTAACTGAAGTCACGCAACACGTGAAAATAAAAACACAATTAAGATACAGATAGTGCAGAAAAACTCATGATGAAAAATTGTAGTAGTGAATGCTATAAAACATAAGGATTTCCCGGGGCCTAATGCTAAACACTGTTAGTTTACATAGTCAAAATTGTTTACAAAATAATTTTGGTGGTAGTATATTTTCTAACACTATCTTTCTAACTATCTGTCTATCTATCTATCAATCAATCAATCAATCAATCATCTATCATTTATCTACTTATCATGTTTCTCAAACTGAAAACGATGGAGAAATATATTTATGCATTTTATCCAGAGGAACTCCATGTCATAAATTTATTCCTCATGCTCATGATCTTATAGTTCTCGAAAGTATCAAAATTTTGCATAACTAGGTAATAGTAAATGGCAGAAATTCATGTTCTACAGGCAAAATCACTAGCAAAGCACCTATAGTAGAACAATGTTGGGTTTTTGACTCTTTACAAGGGGTTATGCCTGCTATGGGCACACATAAAATGACTTGGTAAGAATATTCTAGGGATGGGGCTTGTGTATGTTGATTCTGGGCACAATTCAAGGAAGGAGGATTTTGTGTTACATTGGATGGCATTAAGTGGCAAGGATAGTTCTATGATTATCTTCACTCTTGTCTAGAAAGTGATGGTAATTGAGCGAAGCTAAAATGGCAGTTGTTAATGAAGAAACAGTCACTTATTTTAGGCAAGACAAAAAATTGTTCAGACATGCCTGTGGTTTGGACAATGAATTGTTTTTCTGAATTGTTTGTCAATGAATGTTTGTCTTGTTCCATTAAGGTCACAGAATAATCTTGTCTGGTGGCGTTTTGTGAAATTGTCTCTACACAACAGGATATGATCTTTGTCTAGTTGGGAAGAGAGCTTGCAACACAAATGGAGCCCTAGTTATTCATCAGCTTGTGGCTATCAGAGTCTGGTTTTCTTTTCTCTTTCTCGCAGATTTTCTCAAATTTTATTCAAATTTCAATCTGCCATTGTCTTGCTCAAAACTTCACATAATAAATGGCATTAAATTGCTGATATAAAATCTACACACAATGAGTCACTAATCTTTCTCAGAGAGAGTGCTATTCTGAAGGGAATGTGACAAGCATATGAAAAGAAAAGTAAGATGGAAACATAAGAATAACTATGTCTTGTTTTAAACCATTAAATCTGTAGTAATTTGTTATGGTAGCAAAATATAACTGATGCCATCAACTTTGTACAGCACTTTAGAATTGCTTAACATTTTCATGTGATCTGAGTGGTTGGTTGTTTTCTGTCAGGAAGAATATGGCTATGCATCATGTGTTGGTCACTTCTTTTAAAATAGTTTGTGCATTTTTTAGAACAAAAGCCGTATTATACACATAACATAATACACGATATTCAACTTGGAAGAAATTCAGTTCATATTAATCATAATTAATGAATGAAAACAGAGAAGAGTATGATTATTGGGTATAGCCTATGTCTACTGTCTTTAAGACAACAGAAAGTGAAAGGATGTTTTGGGACTTCATTTTGGGGAACAGCAAAATTTGTTTGACGCATGCCTACTCTGAGTTCTTGACTGGATCAATGTAGTGAACCAGAAAAATTCAATGTCTAAATTTTGGTGACACTTATGTATGTATCATAAGTTGTTATAAGAAATGTAATGTTGAAAATGTGTTTTCCTACTAACTTTAGCATAATTTACTGTAGGTGCAAACATTGACTAAGTATGTCTATGTAGATGTGTAGAGTGGAAGGAATTAAATATTTCTAAAATTCATAATGAATAAGTTAGTTAATGTTTAAGAAGAAACATTCAGTTTTATTGATGGAAAATATTTTAAGATGAGAAGAAAATCAAAGTGTACTGAGAATAAAGAGAGACTGTGGTCAATGTTTTTTTGATTAATATTGCAAAGAAAATTAGAGTCAAACATAAGAGAATATGTAGGGAAAAGATTCCTTGTTGCAAAATTCCAGATGGTCTGACAATTTAAAAAATATATACTGGTTTTGAGACACTTCTCCCTTTCTTCTTTTGTATTCATTTCTAATGTGGAGAGAGCTACTTATTGCTCAAGGATTATGGGTAGCCACTATTGTTTTATTCCAACAATAGATATTACCTAATAAAATACAGATTCAGTTGAAGAAATTACATTTTGAAATTCAATCTTTTCTCTATATTAGTACTACTGAAGTAAGTTTCTTTAAAAACAGTATTAGTCCATAAAATATATGCTGGTCTTACCGTTTTTTTCTAACTCAAGGAATTAGACTATTAATTATCTAGGTTAATTTACATTGTGAACCTTCAAGTCCATATAATTAATCGACTCTTTAAAATTATATAAGGGCACATCTGATGTCTCTAGAGGAACTGACAATGTAGATGTCGCCTTGACACTTTTATTTTCTTAGTGATGTTTCCTCTAACACAGGGAAATGTTGTATAAGATGAAGGAATAACTTTGCTTTGCCCATTTCTCAAAGATAAATGGAAGACAACGCTAAAACATGGGTTGGCATTTGAAGTATATGTCAATTACCATAAAATTATTGTGTAATTTATAGCATCCTTTCTAATAATGACCCAATAAGATAAAGAAGAATAATGATTAGGTAGGAATAAACTTAGTTTCAGTGTAGCCAAATGATTTTTTTTCTTAAAAAAACACATATGTATTATTTATTTCAAGAGTACTTGGGTTGACACCAGCCAAGTGTATTCTAGGTAAATTATTTTTTCGTGATTATATGGAAAATAAAAGTATTCCAAGAGGATGACCTACTTAATACCACTCTAGAACATGGGCTTAAAGTTATTTTTAGGTACAGAGACTACGAAAGGTACTGGATCTCTAGTTAACCTGATCAATGGGAAGTTACTTCCTGGTACTTTCCGGTTCATTTGTAAGTAGTTTTCACTACAGCTTCTAAAAGTATTTACTTACTTTTCTGTTCTGTGTCAAAACCCAGTCTTTCTTCCCCATGAAATCTTAATAATAGAAGGAACTTCTCCATGAGACAGAGCTGGGCTTGGCAAACAGCTCTGCATGACTAACTGTGAGAGCCTGGTAAATACCTTGTAAGTTTCATTTTGCTAGTTAGAATGTCAAAGTCATTGGCTAGCTAAATGTAGAATGAGAAATATATGTTAAGTGTTTAGCCAAGTATGTCTTTCCTAGTAAGCACCTAATCAATGAAAGGGGCCACAGTTACTATTACTGTGTCAGAATCAATTCCTTGCTTCACTATCAAGATAATTTGAATTTTTTACATGGGGTCTTCTAAGGTGGTATTATCCTGAATTTCAACTTATGATCAATTTTTTGAGAAACAATTGATGTCTCTTGCCTGCCATGCTTTGACAGTTTATTGAGTGCCTGCTATGTGCTAGATTGATTTAGATGAATTAATAAAGTATTATCTTTGTAAAATTGAAAAAAGACAGATCCATTTAACAATATATTGTATTGTGTAATCAATAGTCGAAGACAAATTTGTAGAATTATGACATGGCAATCGGTAACTACTAACAGCCTCTCCAATACCTCCAACTTTCCTTCCTGTAGCTCTTTTGTTTCTCTGGTGCCTGCAAACCTTTGACTCTCTATCTCTTTGGTTCGTTATTTCTAGTTCCAAATATAAAAGTCTGAGGGTCTACCACCAATTCCTAGTTATTCAATCCATCATGAAATAAGTATATTTCCATTTGTCCTATTAATTCTCAGGGTTTTTATACTTTTTTTTATTTTTAAAAAGCAGTTTAGGCCGGGTGCAGTGACTTACGCCTGTAATCCCTGTACTTTGGAAGGCCAAGCTGGGAGGATAGCTTGAGCCCAGGAGTTTGAGACCATCGAGGGCAACATAATGAGACCCTGTCCTTACAAAATATTTAAAAATTAGCTGGGTGTGATGGTATGGTGGTACATACCTGTAGTCCCAGTTTCTCAGGAGACTAAGGCAGAAGGATTACTTGAGCCTAAGAGTTTGGAGGATGCAGTGAGTCATTACTGCACCACTGTACTCTAGCCTGGGCAACAGACTGAGATGCTGTGTCAAAAACAAAAACCAATCTTTATTGTGAGCAGACTTACTGAGATCCACATGCCATGTTATAAACTCAAAGTATGCAGATCAATGAATTTTAGCATATTCACAGTGTTATGCTTCCATCATCACAATAAACCATAAAACAATTTTATTATTTAAAAAGAAACCAAACCCTACTTAGCCATCACCCCTCAATTTTCCTATTTCTCCCAGCTCTAGGCAACCACTAATCTTTGTGTCTCTGTAGATTTGCCTGTATGAAACATTATAAAATAATTCAATATAGAGTTCTCTGTGACTGGCTTCTTTCACTTAGCGTAATTTTTCAAAGTTCATCCACGTTTTCGCATGTATAAATAGTTCATTTCTTATTATTGTTGAATAATATCACATTGTTTGGCTATACCACATTTTGTATATTTATTTATCAGTTGCTGAATTTAAGGATGTTTTCATCTTTTGTCTATTATGAATAATGCTTCTATAAACATTTGTGTACATGTACTTTTTTGTATTATACATTTTCCTTCTCTTAGGTATATACCCAGGAAAGGAAATGATGATAATTACATTTAACTGTTGAAGAAACTTCCAGATGGTCTTTCAAAGCAGCTGCACCATTTACATTACGACCAGCAGTTTTTGAAGGTTACAATTTTTCTATATTCTTACCAACGTTTATTATCCCTCTTTTTGTTTATAGCCATCCTAACAAGTGTGAAGTGCTATTTTTTTGGTTTACATTTTGTTTCTCTTACAACTAATGATGTTGCACATATTTTCATATGCTTCATCTTGTATCTTCTTTGGAGAAATGTCTATTCATACATTTTGTTCACTTTTTAATGGAGTTATTTGACTTTTAATTTGAGTTATGATCATTTTTCATATATTATATGTAAAAGACACCAGATATATGATTTGCAAAAATGTTCTCCAGTTGTCTTTGTTATCTTTTCACTTTCTTGATGATGTCTTTTCTAGCACAAAAATTAATGTTGATGATATTCATTTTTTCCTTGGTCACTCCCTTGTGCTTTTGTGTAGTTGTTTAGTTTTTAATATAAAAGTAATAAGTAATAAGTGTGGAATATTAAGAAATAAAATAAATTTAAAGAGAAACAAACAGTTTTCTTAATTTTACCATTCAAAAACAATCACTGTCAATATTTTAATATATTCTTCCCCTTGTTTTTCCATTCATTTGTATAAACTTTATATTTTTGAATGTACTTATTATGGCTATTTTAAAAATTAATATTGTATAGGGTATTATCTAGTCCCAAATTATATTTTAAACAATGTCCTTTATAATGTGCTGTTGTATCCATTTATCATAACTTAGCTTGACCATTACTCTAAAGTAATATTGGACCTTTAGATGATTTCCATTATAAAATTATTTTTATACTTTAAATTATTTCACCAATCAAAAGTCCCCAAAGTGGAATTATTATGTAAAATAGCTATGAACATGGTTAACGCTCCTGATGCAAATTGTCAAGCTGCTTTCCTCCAAAGATACACCAATTTACACCACACTGGTGGTAATTGTGTTTTGTCAGTGCCTTCTGCTTATATTTACCTTTTCTAAGCCTTCGCAGATTAAAGGGTTTTGCATTTTACATGTGAGAGTACATTTTTCAATTTTTATTTCATTTCATATATTTTTATTAAAATAAATATATTATTTAATAAAAGTAAATATGCTTTCAGAATTTGAAGTTGGGCTACTTTAAAGTCTATGTATCTCTCTTCTATACTTAATACTAGACTCCACCCATCAACATCTTGAAGAAGGTATTTTTCTCTGCTTGGTTTTGGTTTTTCTAACAGTGTATGATAGATAAAAGGTAGTATTTTGTGAAGGAAAGAAAAAATTATTTTTTTGTACCTCCCGTAATGGTTCTAATGCCCTCGTCAACACTTTCCAAAATAAAGTAATGACTTAGTAAGGTAAATGGAAAAAAATACGTGGAATATATTATGATAGCACACTACAAAAGCAGTGGAATGAATAATCTGGAGTTCTGAAATATGAGTTCTACATTAGGAGATAAAATGACAAGAATGAAAGGCAGAATGCTCTAGATAATACACCGTCAAACATCACTCCTAGAATTTGCTTCATTTAATACCTGTGCAATGTACTGACAAGAATGATGTATTATGTATAATTTTAAAAAATTCTTCAATAACCAGGAAAGTAATAAACAGATATTTTGACCCTGGATCTGGAAATAATTATGATTATCTGTGCTATTTAGCTTAAAAGAATCAATCACCATTCATGGTCTATTACTTCAAATATAATATTTGATAATCTGTACATACAAATAATTGATGGTCATTCAACCTTAGAATGCTTCAGATTGGCTCAGTTATCCTTAAATTAATAGTCGAGTATATTGCTACTTTTCTATATCCACCTGTGTTAAACCTACCTAAGTATGAATTGCCAAATGATGAACACACTGATTTTATCTGCTATGAATAAGGCTTGGAAAAATCCAATTATTTTGGACAAGTAAATATATTTCATTGAATAGAATACTAGAAAACAAGACATGCAAATATCTTACAGTATAGATGTTTCTGTCAAATAAAGCTAGAGTCATATTTTATACTTAGCCGTCATTTGGTCTATCTTGTTTTGGGCAAACAATTTGCCATGGTTCTAAAACATAATAGAAATTTTTCTTTGGTTCCAAAGGCATTAATAAAAACGTTTTTAAAAATGTGAAAAAAATTTTGAAACATGTAAGTATATGCATACACGTGAACTTTTAATGGCTACATTATATAACTTTATTAAGTCCTGAATAACACTTTTATTGTACATTTTCAGCTCACAATTATCTTCAGTCCCATAGAGTTTTTTTCTCTGTTATTTTTTGTAGTTCATCCTGTTCCCCACTATTAGCAAAAGCATGAAATTTAAATATTGCATGTCCAGATCCTGAGGTTACTACAGGATTTTACACTATGTTTAGTTCACATTAGTACATTAGACCTTTACTTTTTTGAGTTCTAATAGAGACAAGAATCATGGTAAATTTCTCATTGTGGATACATTTTAATTGTTATTGGTGGAGAGATATGGTATTGACGGTAATAAAGTCATTCGTACATCTAAGCTCAGACAAAAATGCCATATAACATTCTTTAAATGACTAAAATGAAAGAAAAATATTATCCATTAAGAAATTTAAGCTTAAGCATCAACACATCAAAATTCTCTCATATTCTCTTGTATTTTGTTTAATAACACATCAATGATGAATTTGATAATTCCCCAAATCTTAGTTACCAATCTGGGGCATAATTTAGTCAATAGAATGTGGATAAGAAAAGTGCCCTTGAGATAAAAGCCTGTTCTGTTACCTCTAGTTGGATGCAAGTTGAGCATGGTGGCTAATGCTTGTAATCCCAACACTTTGGGAGGCCGAGTCAGGCAGATTACCTGAGGTTAGGAGTTCAAGACCAGTCTGACTAACATGGGGAATACCCATGTCTACAAAAATACAAAACTTAGCCAGGTATGATGGCAGGTGCCTGGATACAATACATGGCTTTCGACCAATGTTGTGGTCAGTGTGCAATGTTTCAAGCCATTATAAGGCAATAGTGTGGCAGGTTAACCAGAAGGATAGTTTCTTGCTCAAATACATTCTCCCTATGCTTCTGTAGAATGCTAGTTGTAATCAAAGGTTAACAGGGTGTTAAAGAACAATGATTTGGGGAGATTTGGCAAGATAGCCAAATAGGAACGGCTCTAGTCTGCAGCTCCTAGTGAGACAAATGCAGAAGTTGGGTGATTTCTGCATTTCCAACTGAGGTACCCGGTTCGTCTTATTGGGACTGGTTAGGCAGTGGGTGCAGCCCATGAAGGACGAGCAGAAGCAGGGTGGGGTGGTGTCTCACCCGGGAAGTGCAAGAAGATGGGGACCTCCCTCCCCCAGCCAAGGTAAGTCATGAGGGACTGTGCTATCTGGCCCGGATGCTACACTTTTCCCACAGTTTTTGCAATCCACAGATCAAGAGATTCCCTTGTGTGCCTACACCACCAGGGCCCTGGGTTTCAAACACAAAACTGTGCAGCTGTTTGGGCAGACACTGAGCTAGTTGCAGGAATTTGTTTTCATACCCCAGTGGTGCCTGGAACCCCAGCGAGACAGAATGTTCACTCCCCTGGAAGGGGGGCTGAGGCCCACAAGGGAGTCAAGTGGTCTCACTCAGCGGGTCCCACTCCCATGGAGCCCAACAAGCTAAAAACCACTGGTTTGAAATACTCACTGCCAGCACAGCAGCCTGAAGTCACCCTGGGATGATCGAGCTTGGTAGGGGAAAGGAAATCCACTGTTACTGAGGCCTGAGTAGTCAGTTTTCCCCTGACAGTGCTAAGAAGGCCAGGAGGTTGGGACTCCTCAGAATTCACCACAGCTCAGCAAAGTGGCTGTGCTCAGACTGCCCCTCTAGATGCCTCCACACTGGGCAGGGCATCTCTGAAAGAAAGGCAGCAGCCCCAGTCAGGGGTTTATACATAAAACTCCCATGTCCCTGGGAAAGAACAACTGGGGGAAGGGGCACTCTGGGTGCAGCTTTAGGGAACTTAAACATTCCTGACTGACGACTCTGAAGAGAGCAACTGATCCTGACAAGGAGGATTCTCCCAGCCCAGTGCTTGAGCTTTGCTAAGGAACAGACTGCCTCCTCAAGTGGGTCCCTGACCCCTGTGCCTCCTAACTGGGAGAGACCTTCCAACAGGGGTCAACAGACACTTCATACAGGAGAGCTCCAGCTGGCATCAGGCTGGTGCCCCTCTGAGACGAAGTTTACAGAGGAAGAAGCAGGCAGCAATCTTTGCTGTTCTGCAACCTCCACTGGTGACACCCAGGCAAACAGGGTCTGGAGTGGACCTCCAGCAAACTGCAGCAGATATGCAGAAGGAGGGCCTGACTGTTAGAAGAAAAACCAACAGACAGAAAGTAACAACATCAACATCACCAAAAGAACCCCCACACAGAAACCCCATCTAAAGGTAGTCAGCCTCAAAGATCAAAGGCAGATAAACACATGAAGATGAAGAAAACCCAGCACAAAAAGGCTGAAAATTCCCAAAACCAGAATGCCTCTTCTCCTCCAAATAATTGCAACTCCTTTCCAGCGAGGGCACAAAACTAGACAGAGAATGAGATTGAAGAATTGACAGAAGTAGGCTTCAGACTACTTCTAAGTAGTCTGGGTAATAACAGACTCCTCTAAGCTAAAGCAGCATGTTTTAACCCAAATGCAAGGAAGCTAAGAACCTTAATAAAAGGTTCCAGAAACTGCTAACTAGAATAACCAGTTAAGAAAGGAACATAAATAACCCGATGGAGCTGAAAAACACAGCACGAGAACTTTGTGAAGCACACACAAGTATCAATAACCGAATCAATCAAGCAGAAGAAAGGATATCAGAGATTGAAGATCAATTTACTGAAATAAGGTATAAAGACAAGATTAGAGAAAAAAGAATGTAAAGGAATGAACAAAGCCTCCAAGAATTATGAGACTATGTGAAAAGACCAAACCTACAATTAAATTGGTGTACCTGAAAGTGATGGGGAGAATGGAACCAAGTTGGAAAACACATCTCAGGATATTGTCCAGGAGAACTTCCCCAACCTAGCAAGACAGGCCAACATTCAAATTCAGGAAGTACAGAGAACACCACTAAGATAATCCTAGAGAAGAGCAACTCTAAGACACATAATTGTCAGATTCACCCAGGTTGAAATGAAGGAAAAAATGTTAAGGGCAACCAGAGGAAAAGGTCAGGTTACCTACAAAGGGAAGCCTGTAAGACTAATAGCAGATCTCTCTGCAGAAACCCTATAAGCCAGAAGAGAGTTGGGGCCAATATTCAGCATTCTTAAAGAAAAGAATTTTCAACCCAGAATTTCATATCCAGCCAAACTAAGTTTCATAAGACAGGGAGAAATAAAATCCAAACACTGAGAGATTTTGTCACCACCAGGTCTGCCTTACAAGAGCTCCCAAAGGAAGCACTAAATATGGAAAGAAAAACTGGTACCAGCACTGCAGAAGCACACCAAAATATAAAGACCAATGATACTATGAGGAAATTGCTTTAACTATTGTGCAAAATAACCAGCTAACATGATGATGACAGGATCAAAGTCACACTTAACAATACTAACCTTAAATATAAACAGGCTACTGGCAAATTGGATAAAGAGTCAAGGCCGATTGGTGTGTTGCATTCAGGAGACTCATCTCACGTGCAAAGGCACACATAAGCTCAAAATAAGGGATGGAGGAATATTTACCAAGCAAATGGAAGGAAAAAAAGCAGGGGTTGCAATCCTAGTCTCTGATAAAACAGACTTTATACCAACAAGAATCAGAAAAGACAAAGAATGGCATTACATAATAGTAAAGGGATCAATGCAACAAGAAATGCTAACTATCCTAAATATATAGGCACCCAATACAGAAACACCCGGATTCATAAATCAAGTTCTCAGAGACCTACAAAGAGACTTAGGCTACCACACAGTAATAATGGGAAACTTTAACACCACCACTGATCTGTGGATATGGGACAGGTCGATGAGACAGAAAGTTAACAAAGATATTCAGAGCTTGAACTCAGCTCTGGACTGAGCAGATCTCATAGACATCTACAAAACTCCCACCACAAATGAACAGAATATACACTCTTCTCAGCACCACATAGCACTACTCTAAAATCGACCATGTATTTGGAAGTAAAACACTCCTCAGCAAATGCGAAAGAACAGTGCAGCAAACCACCATGGCACATGTATACCTATATAACCAACCAGCACTTTCTGAACATGTATCCCAAAACTTAATGAAAAAGAATTTTAAAAAAAGAACATTGACTTGGAGGTCAGATTTCCAGAGTTTGAATTATTGCTTTACCAATCACTAACTCTGTGACCTTTGGCAAGTTATTTAACTCGTCAGTGCTCCTTTTTCTTTATTTTCTAAAATTATTATCTTACAGTCACATTGTGAGGATTAAGCTAGATGTACATGTAAAATACATACAGAAGTGTCTGCCACATAGTGAGCTCTCACACATGTTAGCTGTTATACAAATATGACTTATTTGTAGGTTGGCTGTTTTCATTACTATGGGAGTATCAGGTACAATATAAAATTAAAGATAAGGTTATTAGTAAAACTGATAATTTTCTAAACAAAAGGCAAGAATCGTGAAAAGAAATACTGGGTCAAATTAGAGCCTTTTAATCTGAGAAGATTCTGACAAGTACATGATATGCTGAGCTTTTAGAGCAAATTTTTCTAAATAATAATGGTTTTCAACAAACTCTCCGCTTACTGAGGGTATCTATGCAACTTTTGCAAGAAAACTGAAGTTAGATTTTTATAACTTCATTTTTAGGTTGGATAGAGAATGGGAAGGTAGAAAATGTAATATGTGCTATTTGTGATATTTCACTAAAGAAGAATTATTGTTGACAGATGATGCTATGCCAAGGAACAAAAATATAAGACAATTAAGGTAAACACACACTTAAGCTGGAGGTTAAGTGGAGGTTAAGACCGGCTTACAAAAGAATAGCTTTAGGTACAGTAGGAATTTGGGAACCAATCAAAAGTCACCATTTATGGCATTAAAAAATAAATAGCATGACAAATGAGTAAATCAAATAACAAAATACTAGAATATGGAAGAAAATACATCTTTCTATATCTTCTAGTTTTATTCTTTTAAACTTAAATATATATTAAAAATTCCACACACTGTGGGGAGAAACAAAAACTAATGTATTTATTTGAACTAAAGATTTAGGGTGGCTATTTTATGTAGTTAAATCAAAATAAATCAATAAACAATTATTTTTATACAACCCCAACCCTCTTTGAATACCACTATTAATCTTGAATTAATTTTCTCTTACAATTGTTATAACAAGTAACAACATTATTGGTTTTTATATCCCAAATCCTATTTTTAAAAAATATAAAGGGCAATGAGAAATATATTCTCTACAAATCAATATTAAGGAAAGAGATTAAAGCCATATATCATTTATACAACCAAATAACAAGATTGACTATTCCCTATGAGAGTGCAAACAAATCTTCTATAAAGAGTAACATAAAAATAGTAATTTTTACTTCCTTGCATTCTATGGCCATAACTCCTTTTATTATATGTTTAATCACTAGGTTTTATTACTAAAAATTGCATATGCATACTGTAAAGTCCAATGCATTAGGACAATTATCCTACAATGTATTCTGGACAATAAATGCATTTTCCTAAGACTTCACCATTGCATAATATTCATCCTTCTCTCACCTCCTAAATATGCACTAGGTCCTATTCGCTCTAAACTTATCTCTTTTGTGACTTTACCTTGACTTATTTCACTTATTAGTTTTGTGCCAGTAGACCTCAATTACAACCTCCAAGTCTCTATTTCCAGTCCAGTGAGAGAGCTAGAGATTATTCCACTAGAAAATCTTATTGTAAGTTAATAATGCATCTGTTCAAAACGAAGCTTATATTCTTCCTTCTATTGTAACATTCACACTTAGCTGAGACCATATGCAAGTTAAACTCCTTACTATATACATAGTACATTGCATTTTTTGGTTGTTTCCTACTACTGTAGAAATATTTAAGGTACTTACTTTTGGAATATCACGATTTTGTTCAGCTTCAGAATCTTTTTTGGGGGAGGAATTGGGGATAGAGTTTATGTCTTGCTTTTGATCATTTACTGCTTTCCACTCACTGATATTCATTTTCATCAGAAATGAGTCAATAGACTGTGTATTAATCTGTTCTCATGCTGCTACTAAAGACATACCCAAGACTGGGTAATTTTTAAAGGAAAATGGTTTAATAGACCCATATTTCCATATGGCTGGGGAGACCTCACAATCATGGCAGGAGACAAAGAATGAACAAAGTGATCTCTGACGTGGTGGCAGGCAAGACAGCTTGTGCAGGGGAACTCCCATTTATAAAACCATCAGATCTCTCATGAGACTTCTTCACTACCACAACAACAATATGGAGGGAACTGCCTCCATGATTCAACTATCTCCACCTGACCTTGCCCTTGACATGTGGGGATTATTACAATTCAAGGTGAGATTTGGGTGGGGACACAGTCAAACCATATAAGATGGGTGAGGTAGAATAAGAAATATATTGGAGTACAATACTGGTAAGCAGTTAAGGCAGATAATTGCATAGACTGGAATTTTTAATTACAAGTGTTAGAAGATGGTTATTTGGAAGATAGAAAAACGGATTCACAGTACCGATACAAATTCATGGGAAGAAGAAAATGGAAGAGAGTAAGAAATATTAAGGAAAGTTCTAAATGTGTTATAAAAAGTAACACACATTAAAAATATTGGACTTGAAATTTAAACCTAGGTTTTCTTGAGTTCTAAATCCTTACCGTATCTATTTTAAAGCATTACCTCTCATCAACAGAGAAGTGTGTGTTCAATGAATTAGGTAACAAATTCTCATAAGTTAAGGCAAATTTAAAATTAGAATTCTAAAGGAGTTACTTTAGAATTTTGTTTATGCTTAAAGCCTTATTGCCATATCTCCAAATACAATGAGTTCTGTCTCTTTCCTTGACCATATTAGGAGTAAAATAAAATATTCAAAAGTATCAAATTTTATGCAAGCAAACATAAATATTAATTACCATTTGCTAAATCACCCGAAGTTCTCACATGTTCTATTACCATTTTTTTGCAGTTATTATTCCTTATCTACCTTATCTACTATTTGTTGAAATCTACTTTCTACAAACAAGAAAAGACACAGTTCTTACGACAAAGATCATGAATCATCAAATTTTAGTGTTGACTTTTATTGCCATAGGATCCTAAGGGATAAATTATTCAGTACTAGATAGTTGCTGGTTTAAATCACTCTATTATCTTCTCCTTGTAAAGAGGACTGTACCAATCCATCTTTTCATCTCAAAAGAATTTTGTGGACCTTTTTGCATAATGGAAAAGCAAGGCAAATTAATTATATTGGCCTCTTTTTCATAGGTTCATATGCTTATTACAGTACTCTGGATCTTACTACTTCAACAGTGTTAAGGTTAAAAAGGCCAAAATATGTCTCTACTCCACCAATGCACACACAGAGTTTCATCAAAAGGGAGGAAGGAATCTATTTTTTATTTAATGTAGATCTTTTTGTAATTCTATTAATCTATGCAAGGATGTGAGAGAGGGTTCTACTTGAGGGAGACAGTGTCTAGACCCATTCAATAGGTAGATTTCCAGGAAAAGGTAAAAAGAAGAGCTTCTGAGGAGCTATCAGAGAAAATGTTCAAAGCAAACTAGGGTAATTGAGCTGTTCTATTTATAATCCCCTTAACTTTGCCTCTAAAAGCTACCTCCTCTAGCATGGAAACGCACTTATGTATTTGGCATTGACCTATATCAGCATTCCTGAAGCTTGGGAGTCTTATAAAATGTGAATTTCAACAAAAGAAATTAAACTCGAGCTCCACACAAAGGATAGATCATGTAATAATTACCACATATTGCTGGCGAGGTTATGGTTGAACAAATAATTCTAGGTGACTAGATGTTATATATCTCTTTCATATGCCTCTTCTTTTGATTATGTGAAGACAGTTTTATATAGTTTAATAGTATTAGCTATTTTTGTACCATTTTCACGAAAAAGCTTTAATATTTGTAGGCATCCAGAAATAAATTTTGGCCTATTTTAGATCCTTGGTAATTAAATAAATTGTATGATAATTTTTTTCTTCTAGAATCTGAATTTCCTTTATGTTTCAATTGTTCTTCAAATTGTTTTCCTTTTAATATCATTAGACATTCGCCAATAGTATTTGAATCAATTTAATATTCAGTACTTAGCCCTCAGTGAATACATACTTTTCATTTTCCAACCTTAACTCATATTACTAATATCAAAATATTCAGATGTTTCACTGAATTCTCAATAATCATCATATGTTTTAAATAGTCTTCTGAGATTGGAGACTGTATAATTTACTTTCCTAGAAAGAGGCGTGGCAAATGAGAAATGAAACAAGACAGTAATTAAGACAGACTTTCATTTTACTGTCATTGGCAGTTAAATGTGACAGTTACAGTGAATACTTCATAACAAGCCTTTCCCTAGACAGTGAGATTGACATTTGTATATAGCTTAAAGATAGTGAGTAGAGATTTTATGATTGGATGACTGACGAAAGAGCAGTAACACTTATCCTAATGATACCCTTATGCCCTCGATGCTTTGCACTGTGGCCCCACTTCTAATCTTGATTGTAAAAGGCCAGTGAAATTCATGTCATACTGAAAATGTTTCAATGATACAGCACCTGAGTATATATACTAGAGTCTTCAGAACCACTTTATTTGTTCTTATTGTCCTATATGTATCTAAGAATAAAAGGAAGCTCAACTATTGTAATTATTTGCCCAAGCTTGTTCTTTCTTGGCCTGGGAATTATGAGACAGAGAGGAGGGCAGAAGGGGAAGAGAAAGGGCCAGAATTCATAGTTATGCACAACAAGGAGAAGGAACAAAAGTATCAGAGAATTTACCATAAGGGATAAAGTTATTTGAAGGGACTATTTAACTCATTAAATTGAAATGAGTTGTGGATTGATTCATTTAAAAAATACATATTAAGAGCCCACTGTGTGTCAGGTACTGTTTAGGTGCTGAGAGTACAAAACTAGTTGAACAAACGCTACCTTCATGGGGTCTGTCATCTAGTGCAGGAAGACAAGCAATGAACAAATTCAGTAACACATAGAGAGTATATTTTCAGATCATTATAAAGGCTCTATACAATCATAAAATTGTATATAGCAACAAAGGAATGACAGTCTTTTGGAAGGGGTGAAGAAGAAAGTTCTACATCTAGCTGCATTATGAGAGCCAGTCTCCTTGACAATATGTTTGAGGAGGATGAAATTTCAAGAGCATGAAGATCTGTGTAGCCCCTATTTCAATACTGTGCAGCATAGACTGAGGTGTTGGCAGGAGTGGTTTTGGCAGAAGCTCCATGCCTCACTCAATTTAAAGTCTATTGAGTCTAGCTTTGAATCCAAAAAGCAGCAAGTTTGCCGGGAACACAAGTGGCTCTGTGCATCCCCTCTCAATCCCCACGTAGCCACACCCCAACACCTTAAAACTTCTCATGGGGGTTTCCAGGCCCGGGGAGAGTCACCCTCATCCGGAGCACAGTAGGAAAGCAAGTGGTATTAGGTAGAGGGAGAAGGAGGACCATGTCTCAGTGAGCACCACATTGAAGTCTGGAGCAGAGCAGGCCTATCAGACTTGTCTTGTGGTGGGCCAGAATGGGCAGACACTTTTGCCCCATGGAAAAATGTGATACTTTTGGCAACTATCCCAGCAGCAGAGACTTTCCTAATAACTTCTTAGGAAAAAAAGTTCTTACTTGAAGGGAAAGCTATGTGGTGCATCTCTGTGTCCACTGCATCAGTTATTTATAGAAAAATCACAAAGTGACATTGCCTTAGTGAATATGAGTAGAATCCATTTAAAAGATTCCCTCCAATACTAAACTTAAAATAGCTGGAATTTTGCATTAGAGTTCAGACTGCTGTAGAATTATTGAATATTCTTCTTAAAAGGAACAAGCTGGGGCAAAATTAATATAAAGTAGTTTATTTGGGCCAAGCTTGAGGATTGCAATCCAGAAGTAGAGATGCAAGTTGTCGTGAATATATACTCTGGTTAGCAACAGTTACAAGTTGATTTTTAAAGGGGGAGGAAGGGTGAGATAGTTCCTGAGTTTTTTACCAAGAATTTACATTCAAATAACTTAAGATATTAATTGGCTATACATTGTTTTTTTGTATCACAAATTCCAGGAACATAAAGATAATGGATGAGGCAGCTAACTAGGAACAAAATGACTGAACATTTGCCCTCAGGTATGACGCAGCTTAATACTCATATCTCCCTGGCACTGTGTGCCTCACGTACCTCAGACTGCTCTCAGCTATTTTTCTTTTCTATTTACATAGGCTTTATTGTCTACCCTACTTTGTTGTGTCAGGAATTTTATTATTCATTGTTTTGGATTGAAAATCAGTGTTTTTTCCACCTAATTCCAAAGATATTCTTATTTTAAAAATTTGGAAAAGACAATTAAATATAAAAGAAGAAATTGAAAGTACCTATAAGGCATCACCTAGATTTAAATACTATTACTATCTCAGTGTATTTTTTCAAACCTTTGTGTAAGGAGGATATATTCAGTAGGTTAAAGTAAAATCAAATTCCATGTGCAGTTGTTTTATGTTTTCCTTGTTTTTATTGAATATTATCTGATTTATATTTTCTTATGTCGCATACCTGCTAGAACCTAAAACTCTCTGAGGGCAAGTAAATTTGCTTATATTTTCATTGATGAATTATTTGATCATCAATAGTGTTGAGTACACATTGCACATTTAAAACATATTTGTCAAATAGGTAAAATACCTAAACTTTATGAAAGCATAATTTTAATGACCATTGTTAAAGATTACAAGTGTTTACTCGCCAACAAAATTTGTTCTCTCTAAAAAGAGGAGAAAATTTTCATACAAAAATCTTTTTAGGAGTATTCTGAAATAATCTAGCCCCTTCAAACTCAATGCAAGAGAAGCTTATCGTTTTTAGGGGGTGATCTAAATTTCCAATTCTCTGACCGTTATTGTTTCTCTGGGTGGTAATAATATTTCTTATCAATTATAATTAACTTTTGGGGATAGAAATTAAACTAGTTTGCAGTGTATTATTAGCTTAGTATTAAAAAATGTAACCTCCAGTTCCACTCCCTAATTCCTAGACTCATGTAATCATATGACATGAGAAGTGACAGTTACATAGTTTAGATTTATGTCCAAGCCAAAATCCCAATTTGAAAATGTAATCACCATTGTTGGAGATGGGGCAGGCCAGGAATTGGATCATGGGGATGGATTTCTCATGAATGCTTAAGTACCATCCTCTTGGTGCTGCCCTCATTATGGTGCATGATTTCTTATGAGATCTGGTCATTTGAAAGGGTGTGACATTTTCTCCCTCTCTCTTGCTCCTGCTTCCACCATGTGACATGCCTGCTCCCACTTCTCCTTTCACCACGGTTGTAAGCTTCTTGAGATCTCCCCAGAAGCTGTCAGAGCTATGCTTCCTACACAGACTGCAAAATCATGGGCCAATTAAACCATTTTTCTTATAAATTACCCAGTCTCATGTATTTCTTTATAGCAATGTGAGAATGACCTAATACAGGCACCATATGTTATTTGCTGGTTAGGAACATTACAAGCAATTTGGAGTTCCCCAGTAACTCAAAGTTTTCATTTCCTAGATCTTTAGTTGATAATTCTATCATTCTCCAAGAGCAACTGTTTTCTAAATGATATATGTTATATATTATATATGAATATGTTAATTTGAATAAATGGAAGATGCTATAGATTTAAGCATAGTAGGTAAGAGAAAATTCCAGACAAGGACAAATTACTATTCGCTCCATAATACACATTGTTTACTGAAACCAATCGGTCTTTGCTAGCTTTGGTAACAAAAATTCTGTGACTGTATTGACATTTTCTTAGCCTTTATCTTGCCATCAAGGCCACATTGAGCCTTTTTTAGCAAACACTGAGCTGTCTGGTGAAGGAGGCTGACTCTTTCCGTAAAGCAGGTTTTCTTGACTATCTATTTCATGGAAACCTCCTTAGATAAGTTGTCCATTCAAATAAATCAATTCATGAATCCTATTCTTGTTTTTCCCTAAATCCCCGACTACCCCAAACTATTAATCTGTCTTTGAGAATCAGTCTAGTATCAGGTGGTCTCTCTTTCCAGACTAAATTAATAAAGCGTTCTGCTTTGAGTTCTACACTTGAAGAATTTCCATCTTCTACTTCCATTCACGATCAAATCTAAGAGAGCCTGTGATGCTAAAATATGTCACTAAGACTTTCCCATATGACACAATAGCATTGAAATCAGGCCTGTGTTTTTCATCTTGTGTCAAATAATCATAGGAAACTCTTTTCAAGGCTACAGTAACAGTTGAAACAAGATTAGCAATTTGGCAAAAGATGTCACATGGCTAGGGTGAAAAACTGGTTCATGCAACACAACTGTGCATCCCAGTCCTAATCGGGTCAGAAACAAAATTTAGTATTATACTAGAGGTTGGGCTTTTGAGAATATACAATGATATGATGAAGTGGATGAGACAGACCAGTAATGGAGGTGAAACGCAGGTTGTGTGGTTATTTGAGTTTCTACTGATAGTCATGTTATCTTCACTAGAGCATAGCAGCAAAGTCATACCAACTTCTTAAAGGGAGAATAGTTATTTACTGTACTGAGATGTCTTCTAGTTTTGCCTCAAAATCCAGAGACCTCTCATCTTAGTCTCCTATTGAAATTTGCCTTTATAAAGTCCTCACATCTGCTGCAGAAAATTTAAATTCCATTGGCTTCTCCTGGTCATAATAGCCACTGTCAGAGACACTTAAACCATGAACTGTACCAGCTGAAGACTCTTCTGTTTTGTGTCCCATGAAAATATAGCTACTATGAGAGTTACCCTGGAAATACCAAGGATGAGAATATTTAAGTGCATAAAGTGTGACTCCCAAATTTGAAGCAGCCCACCAAATAATTTTCCTTCTTAATGGCGGGGGATGCAGGGGACAGAAAAGCATCTATTATTATCAAATCACATTTTTCCTCCTGGAATACTGTACATGTCAATGAATTTTATTTTGTACCATCCTCTACCACACATCTCTCTCATTAAGTCATGTAAAGGTAAATGTTGCTTTCTTCTCTCCAGGTGTTCTCAGCAAACTCTCATCAATACAAGCACACCTTGGAGATATTTCAGCTTTGGTTTCAGACTACCATAATAAAGCAAATATTGCCATAAAGTGAGTCACACAAAATTTTTGGTTCCCCACTGCATATAAAAATTATGTTTACACTATACTGTAGTTTAGAAAGTGTGTAGTAGCATTATGCCTAAAAATGTACACACTTTAATTTAAAATACTTTATTGCTAAAAAATGCTAATGATCATTTGAGCCATCACTGTGTCATAATCATTTTCCTGGTGGAGGGTCTTACCTTCATGTTGATGACTGCTGACTGATGAGAGTAGTGGTTGCTGAAGGTTGGAGTAACTGTGGCAATTTCTTAAAATAAGACAACAGAAGTTTGCCACATCAATTGCCTCTTCATTTCACAAATAATTTCTCTGTAGCATGTCAAACTGTTTGATAGCATTTTACCCACAGTAAAACTTCTTTCAAACCTGGGAGTCAATCTTCTTAAACCCTGCTGATGTTTTTTCAACTAAGTTTATTCTAAATCCTTTGTTGTCATTTTAACAATGTTCAAAGCATCTTCAGAAGGAGTAAATTCCATCTCAAAAAACCACTTTGTTCATCTATAAGAAGCAATTCCTCACCCACCAAAGTTTTATTATGTGTCTTAGTCTGGTTTCTGTTGCTTATAACAGAATACCTGAAACTGGGAAATTTATAAAGAAAAGGAATTTATTTCTTACAGTTATGGAGAATGAGAAGTGCAAGATAAAGGGGCTGCCCCTGGGGAGAGCCTTGTTCCTGATGGGGACTCTGCAGAGTCCTGAGGTAGCACAGAACATCACATGGTAAGGGGGATGACAGTGCTAGCTTAGGTCTGTCTTTCTCTTTTTATAAAGCCGCTAGTTCTATACCCATTAATCCGTTAAATCACAAATGTGTTAATTCATTCATGAGGGCAGAACCCTCATAACCCAATCACCTTGGAAAGGTGCCACATCTTGGAATAAATTTCAACATGAGATTAGGAGAGGACAAATATTCCAGTCATAGCATATGGCTCCAGATTCCCATAATTCATGCCTTTTCACGTACAAATACACTCATTTCAACTCCAATGGCCCCAGAGTTTTAACTCATTACAGCACCAACTCAAAAGTCCAAAGTTCAAAGTCTCATCTGTGAGCCTGTGAAATCAAAACAAGTTATATACTTTCAAGACACAATGGTGTTTCAAGCATATGACAAACATTTCCATTCTAAAAGGAAGGAATAGCCAAAAATACGTTCTTAAGAGCCATAGGATGTTCAGAGTGGTAAATGAACATTGACTTCAACTTAGTCTCCAACCGCAATAGCCCCTGGAAAGAGAGTCTGCCTGTCCTTGGAAGCTCTGAAACCAGACACTGACTTCTCTTGTGGGCCAGTCGCAGTGGCTGATGCCTGTAATCCTAGCACTTTGGGAGGCTGAGGCAGGGTGGATCACCTGAGGTCAGGAGTTCAAGATCAGCCAGTCCAACATGGAAAAATCCCGTCTCTATTAAAAATATAAAAATTAACTGGGTGTGGTGGCTGACACCTTTAATTCCAGCCACTTGGGAGACTGAGACAGGAGAATCGCTTAAACCTGCGAGGCAGAGGTTGCAGTGAGCAGAGATTGTGCCACTGCACTCTAGTCTGGGCAACAGAGACTCTGTTCCCCCATCTCCCCCAAAAAATAAAAAGTCCTAGGTGACATCTACTTCCAACAGAAGGCTGTTTCACCTATACTGAAAATCTGTTGTTTAATGTAGCCACCTTCATTATCTTAGCTAGGTCTTCTAGATAATGTTCTTCAGCTTCTACATTAGCCCTTGCTACCTCACCTTGCTCTTTTATGTTATGGAGATGGCTTCTTTCCTTTTACCTAATGAACTAACCTCTGATAGTTTCAAACTTTTCTTCTGCAGCTTCCCCAATTCTCTCAGCATTCACAGGATTGAAGAGAGTTAGGGCCTTGCCTATATAAATGTTTGTTCAGTAGCTACGTGAAGCCACACTTACTATAAGAAAAGTGAAATATTCAGCTAAATGACTTGAAAGGAATCATGTAAGATCTCAATTTACCAAAACCATGTGTGAGTATAGAGACATTCTTTTAATGCCCTAATACTTTAGAGTATGGACCAAAAAAACTACAATCAAAATACAATGTAAGTAAAAAGCTCAAAAGAAAACGTGAAAACAGTTGAATAAATTGCTAAATGGCAAGATAGGCTCCTTTAAGCAAAGACTATTGTATGTGTAATTAATTAACATGCAAAAATAATAAATGAGGAAGGATTTAGGGGGGTCTTTAATAAATGACAGGTATTTTGCTAAAGAGACTGTACAACTTACCTTGTCCCCCAATCTCTCTTCAAGATCTTTCCACTTGCAAAGAGCACATGTATTTTTCTGCTGTCTGCCATGCAGGAACAAGTGCCTCTGATCTTTCATAGGTGGGGAAATATATCTGATCCATCTTGTCTGTGTTTACATTGATTCTGACATCAAGCTGGGGAAAGGTGTGTTGTTTATGTCTCACACATAAAACCAAGAGGGAAAAGATCTTTCCTCATCCGCAACAAGATAAATGCCCAAACAAAAGCACTCTGCCCATGATCATGCAATCCCAGGTTTACTCCTGAGACTCTGCCTTCAGCAAATGATGCAGCAATACCACTAAAGAAGAATAGAAACATGGCAGTGGTGGTGACAATCCAGTATGGGGTGTATCTGAAAGCTGACACTTTCACAGCTTTAATACCCTAATACTTTAGAGTATGGACCAAAGTGTCCGATGCTTGCAGTGATGCACAGTTTTGAGGGTGGTCTGCTGCCTAGCCCATCTGGGTTCATGTCCTAATGGATTTGACTGCTCAGCTTTGACATGTTCTCATTCTTTTGTTTTCAGTCTCTCCTTGCAGTGATGTTGAGTTTTAAACCATTTTCTGCTCACACAATAAGGCTAAACCCATGTGGTTTATGAAGAAAATAGGGTAATTTCAAAAAATATAACTATAGTGTATGGTAGACAGTATAATAGAAAATATTCACCAATTGGTAATTATTTGTGAAATTTCAATTAAAGCAGTTAATCACAGAGAACAAAGGAAATTTAGAAGTTAGTGGGAATTTTGACCTAATTATCTCTACACTGAAATTAATCTTAAGAAAGCAATGAAACTAGGTAAGTAAATTCAATAAATGTAGCCTTTAACCAAATTTATTTCTATATATTTTAATGAATTTAGTCATAGAAGTTGATGACAATTGCTACAATTGTACCTACGGGCCCTTTATTTATAACAATTTAACTGGGTAAAATGTAAAAGGAAATATATCAAGAAAGTATAATTTTACATTGTTTAACTTAATATACAGCATTTTGACACTTGAGAAGAATATTATTTAGTGTCAGAATGATATGACTCTGTTCAATGTCACCTTCAGTATTTATGAATAAATACCCTATAATCTATCTGGAACTTGTTATTTTCACTTATTTTCCACATTTGTACCTTATTAGGTTTCTATCACCCTCAACTAATGCAACAGAATATCAGGAAGAGACATTTCCAAAATCGCAATAAATTTTTCAAAAGAAAATGAAATGGTCGCTTGTTTAATTCATAACTATGAAATATGAGGTGAAATTTCAAAGGCAGTGGTAAACTTAATGCGAGGAGATGTGAGGGATACTCCAAGTTTTGACTTTGAAAATGTTTTAGTAATGCACAATATTAAATGATTCACAAACACTACCTTACCTTTCTTGTACCACTCACCAGTAGCGCTATTTAGGGCATGCTGTATTTATTAAAAATACATATATACTGCAATTTAGCATTTCATTAGTGTTCTATACAACGAATATATACTGAATTTAAATTAAAGATAGAGTATTTTAAACATTGGATAATAAAGAAATGACCATTTATTAATACATATAAAACACGTAATTTTAGTATGTATAAAACTTCCATATGTAAGAAAAGTCAAAATTTTAATCAGATATAAGACAAATAACATATCCAGAACCTCTCTCTCTCCCCCGAAATAATGGAAGGAAGGAAGGAAGGAAGGAAGGAAGGAAGGAAGGAAGGAAGGAAGGAAGGAAGGAAGGGCAAAAGCTTAGACAGTTTCTGACAATATTAACTTTAGTCTGAGAGAACAAATAACCTCCTCTCCCTAGTGTACCCATTTAGAGCGACAGATGGCAAGTAATACTCCAGATACATTTTCCTCTTGGTTCTGCCTTCTGCAATCAATCTGATCAGTGCTGATGGGAACACTGGGGCAGGTTGTACTCCAAACAAAGATACCTAACTACCTTGGTACAATACTTGAAATCCACACTGTGTTCTACCTGCCAAGTCATGAACCCTAACTGTGGGCTGTGTTAGTGTGGAGAGGTGGGATTTCTAGAATCACACCTTTCTAGAATAACACCAGAGCAGTGCACACTCACTAGCAGTTTTGATATTGACCATTAGATTATTATAAAGGAAAGAATAAATGTGTAGCTCAATAATTTATCCCAGGCTAATTCATTAGTTAGGAATGTACTTTTTGAGCAATTGAGTCACAAATAAGTAGAAATTTTGCTGTGCAAAGGCAAGCAGAAAATACGGGTACTTTGATGGGTTTAATTTTTCATTCGTCTACCTCCAGAAATTCATGCTAATGCTCTGGGATAATGTCTAATAAGACTACAGTAAGTACACTGGTTGGTACAATTTTGTGCAGTGGAACTCAAAGCTGACTTAGCCATATCAAAATATCAACTTTTCAAGTCCCCTCCCTTAAGTTTCATATCCTCCTCTGTACAATACCATTAGTCCTCACAGCCATATGGGAAAAGAGAGAAGCATGATCCTTTGTTCTGAACACCTTCTAATCCTGTCTTATAACAGCTGCTCCTATAAATCACTAGCCAAAGCACCTTTCAAGGAGCATTTAGACTTTTCTTCCCACAAGTGGAACTTCTCACTACCCTCCTTGCCTCCCCCAAAATATCTGCAGAACAAATGCCCCCTGATCCAAGATCAGCTTCTCAGGAAGGCCTTTCCTGACCATCCTTTCTAAAATTCCGTTCCCTCAAAAACTCCCTATCCCACTCTGCTGCTTATTTTCTTTCTTATCACTTATCTTCTAAGGTATAAAATCATGTATTTGTTTATCTTTTTTATTGTCTCTGTCTCCACTAGACTTGTTTACTACTGAAGTCTGAGGCATGGAACAGTGCCTGATATGAGAGGCACTCTAAGTGTTTGTTAAATAAATAAATAAATACATACATAAACTGTGAACTCTCGACATTTGATGATCCTCAGAATTCATTCACACACATTAAAAGAAACTGATAATTTAGGCTGCATACTAAAATACTACTTTTTACAGCTTTGTTGAAATTAGCACTATTAATAAGTAGAAGCATGGAGGCATATTTAATGAAAGTATCTCAATTAGTCAGGAAGAAAAGGAAAACACAGCTGGACATACAGAACCATCCTACCTTTAGAGCTAGAAAATGATCTTATGTAGTATGGGTTGCCTGTGTTCAGGCCTTATCATAAAAAAAAACAAAAACAAAAACAAAAAGTATCCACATGTGTCAGGACAGGTGTAGTGACTCATGCTGGTAATCCCAGCACTTTGGGAGGCCATAGAAGGAAGATCTTTTGAGGCCAGGAGTTCAAGACCAACCTGGGTAACATAGATCCTGTCTCAACCAAAAAATTAAAAATTAGCTTGACATGGTGGCTTGTGCCTATAGTTCCACCTACTTAAGAGGCTGAGGTGGGATGATTGATGGAGACCAAAAGTTTGAGGTTACAGTGAGCTATGATGGCACCACTGCTCTCCAGCCTGGGTGGCAGAGCAAGACCGTGTCTCAATCAATCAATCAATCAATCAATTGTGTGTATCAAATTTTAAGTTGACACTGATAATACTAGTGCTGATGATACTAGAATTATTTTTTCTCAATCAATTATTTTATGAATTCTATTAGACCAACTTTTAGATATACTTCATTATGATGTGGGAAAATTTGTTTATAAATCTCTCTACCCTGTTAAATTGAGTGCTTTGAGGTAAGTGTTAATGGCATATACTCACCTGTCTAGCTCTATACCCTTTAGCAAGACTCTATGTTTGTTAGAGTATAATATATTAAGTATATTTTTAGTAAGAAAGACATATGCATATGTATCTCTAAGTTCTTCTTCCCCATATACTCTGTCTGTCTATAGATGTAATTTTATCTATCTATAGATAACTGTATTTTTTCATATTAACATAAAAACGTGAGAAAATATGTCCCCATTGCCCACTTTAGGATGCGTAAAAGAGAGGGAATGATTATTAACTTTATATACCTCAAAATTGCTTGCGATACTTCTGATGAGATTATTTTTACTGAAAAATTATGTCTCCTGAGTTGAGAGATTAGAAGCATCTTTTTAAATGATTACTGCTTAGACAAATTTAGGCTAGAGTTTACAATTTTCACAGAGGAGAGAAAACAGTTCTGTGTTAATCTTTTCAGAGCACAGAAATCTTTGAAGAGTCAGCCAATATTTTAACCACTAACACGCCAAACATTATTTGAAGTATAATAAAACTGGAAACTTTGGATGTTCTTCCAGCCAAGAGTCTATTATGTCTATATCTTGCAATAGTCATTATTTGTGTATTCATAGACTTCTACAACTACTTATACATATCCATACTTATCTGTCACAAAAATGCCTTTATTAATGATTGTTAATATCTTTCAAGGTAGAAATAGCCAAATGACCAGAAACTAAAACATACTTTTTTCTCTAATATCCTCCATGACCCGTGAAAGGATGTTACTCAAGCAATGATGCTACCATCAACTCTAGACCATGGCACTGACCTTACAAATCTTTAGCTGAAAAACATTTATAGCTCTCATTTGAGAGTGCTAGGATGTAAGGTATGTTATTATTTTTATCTAGTGATATATAGCCTAACACATCATCATTGCATTTTGGGCGTTCTTAATGCATATATTCACTTGTAACTATAAAGTTTGGAAGAAAAGGCTACCAATTCTCTTCTACCTCAACCCATTGTAAAAATGAAAATCTAGAAAGTAATTGTGTAGGATAGACAATGAGAGCTAGCTACTAGAAATTGAGGTTCTGTTTTGTAATTTCCCTAGTCGAAATTTTATGATCTTTAAGAATGGGCAAGCTTGAAAAAAATGGCCCATATATTCCTGGTGAAATTAATCAATACCTAATTATTTAGAAGCTGTAAATGCTATCTTTGGCTGACATGCTGACAAAATGTATTTTCTTCTGTCAATAAAGGCCAATGAATCAGAAATCTACCATAAGGAAGGTTATTACAGGTCACAGAAGTCTTACCCTCATTCTTGCATTTAGCTATTTCATCAATTTAATAGTATTCCTGTCCCTTTAATAAGAAAAAAAAGAGCTTGACCCTTACAAATATAACTGGAAAACAGTGACACCTGAAACCATAGAATATATAATACTCTAAAAATAACTTCAGTATTCAGTACATTAGCAAATTGCCTCTTGAGATACCGAAAAAATAAATATCACCTATTACCCCTAAGAATATATTTAAAATGTCATGCATTGGTCTGCTTTTATATGTAAGGGTTTGTTTTTAATCTGAAAATCAGCTTTCTTTGCTTATAGTGGATACTGATGAGTCTCCTTCACACCCAAGGTGTGATTCTTCAGTTGGCTGCTGATGACTCAGAGCTGGATCTTTCAGACTAAGAAAACCATCTCACTCAATGCTAAATCCTGTCTCTAAGTCTAGTTCCTCCAATGGCTGTTTGCTACAAGGATTATATAGGTTTTTCCCATCCCCTTTGCCTCAGGGACAGTGCTGAAGGGCCATTTGGGCTTCAGAACTCCCTGTGGAATCACCTGGTGTGGAATCCTTTGTTGTGAATGCATCAAAGATTCACAGATGAACTCCTCCCTATTCCCAATCCATTGTCTTTATTTCTCTTTATTTTATTATTATCATTTTTGGGGACAGAGTCTTGCTCTGTAGCCCAGACTGGAGCACGATGGCATGATCTCGTCTCACCGCAACCTCTGCTTCCTGGGTTCAAGTGATTCTCCTGTCTCAGCCTCCCCAGTAGCTGAGATTGAAGGTGCCTGTCATCACGCCTGGCTAATTTTTGTATTTATTTACCTTTAAGTTTTAATTTTAGGGTTCTTACAAATTAACTTCTTGCATGAAAATCTTTTATTCAGAGTTTTTCTACAACACAGATCTAAGATACTGACCAAGCAAAAACCATGTACTTAGATTTTCAATTATAAACTACAGTTTTTTTTTGTGATAAAATTATAGGGCTGAGTAGCACTCTTCCTCATACCTACTTTCCTAACCATTTTCTTTTGTTCTGCCTTAAACCATACACACTTTTATACTTAAATGTAAACTTAGACACTTTGTCTTAAATTTAGATTTCTTCACAATAGTGAAGAACAAACTATTAATAATTAGCCTGTCATAAATGCTTACTGCCTCTAAGGCCACTGAGTTTTGTATTTTTTTTACCATGACTAGACATTAATCTTTAGAGACTTAGATGAATCCAAGTTCTATTCGGGAAAAATCTCCAGTAAATATAGGTTCACATTTTATTTATATAGTGACCAACTATCCAACTATCTTTCCATTTTTATATATCTGAGCATTAAATAAATATTTGTGATGAGTTGCTTTTATAGTAAACCTATTGTGAAGATACCATTATACCATATATTACTTCAAATCTTTTCTTTCTTATATCTTTTATAATACTTTCAGACTCCACTAGTTTCTATACTCCAAACAAACAAAATTACACTTATCCTCCTAGAAATTATATGGAAGCTTGCACATACAATTAAACATCATTTACATATCTCACAGTAAAACTAGTTCATTAAACTCCTAAATTATAAACATTGTCAGCCCATGAATAACCAGATAAAACAATATAATTCTAACATCATCTTTAAAACATTTTTGATGGCAAACAGGATACACAAGCTGAAAAAAATGCATAAAACATAAATACATATTGCAAAAAACAGCTATAAAGAAAATACCTGGCAGGGTGCGGTGGCTCACACCTGTAATCCCAGCACTTTGGGAGACCAAGGTCGGCGGATCACAAGGCTAGGAGTTTGAGACCAGCCTGGCCAATATAGTGAAACCCCATCTCTACTAAAAATACAAAAAAAAAAAGGAAAAAATTAGCCGAGCGTGGTGGTGCGTGCCTGTAGTTCCAGTTACTGGGAAGGCTGAGGCAGAAGAATCACTTGAACATGGGAGGTGGAGGTTGCAGTGAGCTGTGATTGCACCATTGCACTCCAGCCTGGGTGACGGAGTGAGACTCCATCTCAAAAAAAAAAAAAAAAAAAAAA
>NC_045444.1:78801902-78833965 GCF_002776525.5 Piliocolobus tephrosceles
TAATAATGTCTTATATACCTCCCAAACCACCATGCTGTTTAATTTAATTACCTTGAAGATTCTGATTTTTTAAAATTCAACTGCCCATTGGACATTGGCATTTTGATGACCTCCTGAAACTAAAACTCAATATGGTCCAACATAAGCTTATTACATTCTACCCAGTAAAGACCACCCTCTTATATTTTATTGATATATCTTCTTTTCATTGATAGCATCAACTACCACATTTCAAATTCTGAAGCCTGAATTTCTCCCTCTCCTTGATATACTTCTGTATAAGTTAAAGTTAAATCTTATTCTGTTTTCTTCTAAAATATTTTTAATAGTCTGTCTTTATTTTTTTTAATATCTATAAAACTACCTGATAAAGGCCTTCCTTAGGTCTACTGGACTGTGGCATTTGCCACTCACTTCCTCTCCCTGCTCTAACCTGAACACTTTAGTCTTTTCCATCCCTGGATTTAACAGCCATTCTATGAATCACAATTCTAATAATGTTTTCTCTCTTTAAATCTTTACTGCCTCCTTTTCACTTGATAGATAATGTCCCAGACTTTCCTTTGTCATACAAATAAACTCATGGGCTTGCCCCATCTGGCCTCTCTCTCCTCATTTCCTGACGTTTTCTCTCCGCGACTTTACACTATAACATTACTAATGGTATTACACTGTATTTCTTTGGGCAAACTATAGTGTTTGCTGACAACACTTACCTTTTCTCTTCACTCTCCCACACTCCCTCCCACACATAATCACATTTCTAGAAACTTTATTATTCATCAGGAAAGACTATCTACCTATGGACAGCCTTCATCCTGGAAGACTCCCCTCCATGCTATCTTTGTACTTTACTTCTATTTGGATACATACTTCTATTTTTGCACGTATCACAATGTCATAACATATTGTAATGCATTTCAGTGACATGTTTGTCACCCCTAACAGCTGTAAACTTGAAATTAGGAGAAAATGTTATATATCTCTGTATTTTCAGAGGTAATCGTAATTCCTGGTGCACAGAAGATGGTCTTTCAATTCTTGCTCAATTGAATCTTAAACTCTGTTTTCCTGTCCTATTAATTCACATTTTATAATGACAGCACATGAGTATTTTCCTGAGCTTCATTTCTGCATTCTTTCATTGTTTTATTGAAAATCCTAAAGGAGGCCCTTACAGGGTTGCAAGTGCTGAGGACTATCAGTTCAAACAACTACTGAATGCCCTATAGTCAAACCAAGTACTTTTATATGACTAGAAGGATTTAAGCCTATATTTATAAACACACTTTATTTTCATATTGTCTATTATACATAAGCCATTATGGAAACACCAGTTCTTTTTATCAGCTTTAAAATGTGCCTGGAAAATGTTAACCACAGGTTTTATCTGAGAGATAAATATATATGGTCTATACAGATCATTTACATTTGCAAAATTGAGACAGTAAAGTCACATTTCCTTTGAATTTTCTCTGTTTTTGTATAATTTATTTCCACAAATTACTCTTAGAAATGAGCTATTTTGAATAGAAAATTTGAGACACGATTTTCTTTGTATCTTAATTCTACCTGTTTTTCCTGATGTGAAAGAAAAATAAAACCTCTTATTTTTCTACATGCTGAAGAAAGATAAGGAGTAACGTTTATTTGTGTTTCTGCACTAAATTATTCTGACATGGAGATATTTTTTTCTTCAAGGTGAGTATTTTTCTTTTTTGTGAACTGTCATACATACTGCGGCTTTCTACTTAACTCCTTTCTTTAGATTTGGTTGCATAAAACCACTATTTTATTGTGAATAGTATGATCAAGCCTTGTTAATTGGTAAATTGTTTTTACTAGTTTAGTAAAATTATGAAAATGATAAACCTCATGGGAAGAGAATAAAACAGACTTTCAAAATCTTTTCTTGGTATTGTCTTTTTCTTTAAAATAGAACATTAATATTGTATGGCAGTAAACTAATATTCTTGTGTTGGTTTACTGCTGTAGTATTGGTAAGTATGTAAGAATTTCATGTTCAATAGTGTTAAAAAGATTTCAATTTGCAGCTCATCTTTGGCTTATATTTAATGATACTCTATGTTGTAAAGGGAGGAGACACAGGGTAATAAATAGACTCCTTACCACATTTTGTGAATTCATATTTACCTAAGGAGAGAATATGTAGGACAAACAACAATACCTTTGCTCATGTTTAAGACAGTGCATGAATGTTATGGGGGCTGAAGTTGTGAGACAACAGTAGCCTTTGCTTCACTTTTGTTTCTTTCATCATATTTTATAGCAGTTTACATATTTAGATTACAGTGTTGGAATAGATGTAGCTGTTTTATGGTGTCAATTTTGTAAAATTGACCGTCTACATCTCTCCTTCTCTCCCTTCCTCCATTTTTACCTTTTCCTCCCTCCCTTATATTTATTTGTTAATTATATTTATTTTTCCTAGAAAATATGATTAAATATCTATAAATTTAGAGATAGGTGAATATATGTTTATAACTTGAGATATTCTCAAAATATGAAACAGAAATGCGTATCAAAGATGTGGATAACAAGCATTCCATTCTTTTTTTACTATATTTCTGTAAATATATCATTGTTGAATAGATAATTTCTTATGGCATACCTCATTATTAAGTGTATTCACAATGTTGTACATCCATTATGACTATCCATTCCTACAACTTTTTTATCATCCCAAACAGAAACTCCATACCCCTTAAATGATAACTATTTCCCCTTCACCTCAGCCCTTATCCACCACCATTACACTGATGTCCCTATTAGTCTATTTTATATATCTCAAAAATGGAATCATACAATATTTGTCCTTTTTTTTGTTTTGCTAACTTCAATTAGTATAATGTTCTCTAGGTTCATCCATGTTGTAGTATGTGTTAGAATGTCCTTTCTTTCTGGGCAGTTAATATTACATTGTATGTATATAGCATGTTTTGTTTACTGATTCATCTGTTGATGGACATTTGGTTTGTTTCCACTTTTTCCAGAGTCTCACCCAAACTTTTTTTCCATGCTTTGGATGGCCTATTTATGTCTCCACATGGAATCTCTTGCCCAAGTGTCTTAAGTTTTTATTCCCCTTATATCTTTAATAAGCAGTTTCTTACTGATTTTCCACCTGCATTTTGACTTATGTGAGCCAAAGATGAGCAAGTCAGTCCTTCAGGTGACTCTCAGGAGTGTTACAGCAGATACACACAATAATTTGCAAAGTCAGCTCTGTTCCCTCCAGTTTGAGGGAGAGAACTGGGGATCCTGGGCTACTGTCATTCAAGACCAAGACCAACATGGTAACTAGAATAAGGGCAAGAAAAATATCACAACACTTTTCTACCTTTTTAAAGATTTTTTTCTTTTCTTGAGGTATTCTCATGGTTGCTATGAACCTTTGATTGTTTTCCAGAGCTCTGACAAGGTTGGCTCAGACAGCCTATGATATTTTTGTTGTTGTTTCTTTCTGTAGTCGAGTAAGACCTTAAACTTCCTATTCTGCCATTTCGTTCCATGATTCATATTCTTTCAGCATTGTAACTTATCTGGAAACAGCTTCTCCATTCCACACACTTCCCAAAGCTGCATATGAAAATCAGGACTTTTCTCTCCGAACATGTAATAAGTTCCATTTTTCAATAATTTTTGATTTCCCCAATTCTTTCAACTATTAGTGACCCTTCACCTAGAATGTTTCTCAAATCAAATATTGTTTTTTAAAAAGTAAATCTTTCAATATTTTACCATTTTGCATTATTATGAATTATTCTCATATTTTCATTTTAAATACAGCCAATATTTGCACACAAAAAATTAAATTATGTTTCCTTAGTGGAGTAAGCATACAATTATTATATTTTAAACATAAATAAAATAGATAAAACAAGCTATGAAAATGATAAGCAGATACTAAATTTTATATTGACATGAAAGAGACTTGGAATTTCTAAAGAAGTCTTGAAAAAAAAGTTTGGAGTACTTAAACCTCTCCAATTTTGAAACTTACTACTTACAGCTACAGTGATGGTGTGGTGGTGGCGTTAGGATAGGCTTCTAGATCAATAGAGTACATATGAAGTTTCAGAAATATATTCATATAGTTATGGTGATTTTTTTTTTCTTTTTAGATGGAGTTTTACTCTTGTTGCCCAGGCTGGAGTGCAATGGTGCAATCTTAGCTCACTGCAACCTCCACTTTCTGGGTTCAAGTGATTCTCCTGCCTCAGCCTCCTGAGTAACAGACACCTACCACCACGCACGGCTAATTTTTTTTTGTATTTTTAGTAGAGATGAGTTTTCACCACATTGGCCAGGCTGGGCTCGAACTCCTGACCTCAGGGGATCTGCCCACCTCTGCTTCCCAAAGTGCTGGGATTACAGGCATTGAGCCACTGTGCCTGGCCAGTTATGGTGAATTTTCTTAAACAAGGTTGCTGCCACAATTCAATGGGGAAAAAACTTGTTTATCAAATGGTGCTCAGATAACTGGATAGCCACATGCCAAAGCATGAAATTGGAACCTTCCCTTACACCATCCAAATATATTTGCTCATAATGGATTATAAGCTTAAATTTAAGAGCTAAAGCTATGGAACACTCAGAAGAAAATACAAGAGCAACTCTTTGTGACCTTAGGTTAGGCAATAGTTTCTTAGATATGACACCAAAAGCACAAGTGACAAAAGAAAAAAAAATGGATTGAACTACATCAAAATTAAAAACTTTTGTGCTTTAAGTGATACCATCAAGCAAATAAAAGCACAACGCACAGAATGGGAATAAATATTTGCAAATCATATGTTAGATAAAGCTGTCCAGACACACAAAAACACTCTTAGAGCTCAATGGTAAATAGAGAAATAGCCCAATTAAAAAGTGGACAAAGAATTTAAATAGACATTTCTCTGAAGTGCTTACACAAATGGCCTATAATCACAGGAAAATATGCTCAAAATCATTATTCACAGGGAAATGCAAATAAAGCCACAATGAAACACTACTTCACACTAACAGTTTGGCACTCTCTAAAATTGTGAAACTTCGAGTTGCCATATGACCCAGCAATTCCATTCCTACGTATATATATTCAGCGAAATGATAACATATGTTCCAACACACAAAACAAACACAAAGCTGGTTAAGGGTGGCTACTCTAGATAGGGTAAAAAGATTTATCTGAGGCGCTAATATTTAAGCTGAAGGCATAATAGCGTGAGAAAGCTCAACACTTCATGTTCTCTAGGTAGAGTTTTACAGACTAAATGCAGTAAAATTATGTAACTCATGAGTGCATAGCATCTAAAATCATTTATTTAATGATTGGAAAAATATAATCTACATATAAAACAATGAACATATACTATTATGATCCCAGTTTTCTATTTTCATTTAAGGATACTGAATTACAAAGGATTAAATACCATTTCCAAAATTATATAGGTTTTAGATCAATTATTCACGAAGTGCACCATAGCAGAAGAGAGTAGACTGTTGGTACTATAACTGAACATTGTCATCCTCTGAATAGTTAGTTACTGACCAGCAGAATAAATAAAATGTCAAAAAAGAGGAGTCTGAGCACTTCTAACAGCTCCAACCACTGAAAATTTTCCAAGGGGATATTATCGTTCACCCGTATGAGACAATTTTGCAAATCTTATATTTAATTTACCTAAGCAGAGCAATACACACATTTTGCAAAAATATCTCAATGAAAATACTGTGCAGATGTTTTTATAAGCTGATTTTAAAGAGTTCATTAGGAAACAATTGTATGATAACATCTCTTTAAATAAACAAATGACATTGTACATACTGCCAAAGGCCTGAAGCATGAACAGTGCTATAAAAAAGTTTTATTCTCAGAAGCTGGGTGAAAAACATTACTCTTACATTTTTTAGGGCTGTTAAGGTAATGAGCTCTTAAATAAGAAGGGAGCGGAGTATGTATAAGTGGAACTACAAATGGGCAGTTCCAGTTTCTAAATAACAAATTTATACCCTTAAAAATTGTAAATATACCTACTAGTTTTAAGGCAAATTAAAACTGTAAAAGTGTCGGCTTCTGGCATTTTCTGACAGCATGCCCCACATAAATAAGGACTGTGGAAACGGCAAGTAATGAACAAGAATTAGTCATTGAGAGTAATTACATTGATTTGTAATCATGGGAGTTTCAACAAAACATTAATGACAGATGGGAAAAAAACACAAAATACAAGTTTGTTCTCCATTAAAAACAATCAGGCAAAATATTGAAAAAAGTTTTGTCTTAAAGAAAATAAAAATATCTATACGAAGGGAAATGCTTACTATTACATTCAAAACAATGATGAAAGTGGATTTTTATTATACATATTAATTTGAAATTTAATTAAATATCTACCATAAACAGAGTGTAATTTAACTCCATACCATGTTTTAGTTCCCAATGGGTAAACTAAATCTAGATAATTTTTAAAGAGAAAAAAATTAAAAAGTGCTTCCCCTATATATGGTTTTGGTACTTGAAAATGAATCTTATTCCATAAATTAAGGTGTGTATAAAAATTTAAATAAACTTAAATCCATCTTTCTATCCCACCATGTTTCAGAAAATTTTATCTTATTTATGATTAGGGCTTCTGCTTGAGGTCTGCAAAGTTCTGATGGTTTAACTTGCATGAAAGGCCCTAGATGTCCCCTGACATTCATTCATATTGACATATATTCTGGTTACCAGTGAAATCCCCATCGCCCCTTCAGGTTGAGTTGCCCTCCTATCTCTAAATCACCCTCAAAGTTGTTAGAATCTTCAAAGAGACTTCTTTTTGGTTTACAGCTCCAAAAGTCATTCTACACTCATTGTGAGTCCCTGCTATCTTCCTGGGGCACTGCCACTGAGTTTTGCTTAAGTTTCTACAACCTGTGATACCAACACCCTAAAACTTTTTCCAGCTTGGGAGAAAAAGATGACCTCCCATATGTGTCTATTGGCTTCCTCCTCTGGATACCTACTGTAAGCTCTAAATAGAGTTTAACCTTTCTTTTTTTTTCCTCTAGAAGAAGAGGTTTTTGTTCCCAAACATTAATATTTCCATTGGTCACATATACAAAAGTTATTCTTGAAATGTCTAAAATATCGTGCAAAGAGAGACTGTTAAAAGTTTTTTCTGAAACATTTTAAAAATTAATGGTTATATGGATACTGAAATATGACCAAAGACTTTAAATTGAGTTTGTATAACAAAATCAATAATTCTGTTATACACACACACACACACACACACACACACACACACAAATCAAATCTGAATTTAGAATATAGAGAAACAAACATATATTTGCCATCATAGAATAAGCTTCATTTTGCTTCATTTATAGGAGACAAATTTGGTGTATGAGAAAAGAAAATAAATAAAATGATTTGACAAAGTCTCAAGAATCTCATATATGTGCCCACTATTTGAATTACTTTTCATTTTAAAATAAAAGATAAAATATTTTACGTCTATACATATATTTGAAAATCAGAAATAAAAAAATTTAAGATAAATATTGCACAATAAAAAAATTTTAAATGTTTTAATGATAATGTTTCAAATATACATATTTACATAAATTGAATTGAAGAATGACCTTTAAACATAAATATATATGAATATTAATGATAATACTGTTTAGAAAATTACTTGGATTTTTTGCATTTAAGTATTAAAATAGAGAAAAGCAGAAAATTTATAAAATGCAATGTAACTAATTTGAAAGAAAATATCCAAGGTAACTCTTGCATTTTAATTAAGCAAACAAGTTTGAGATGAGTTTAAAAGATGATATTTTAAAATAATACAACTCTTTTATGAGTAAAACTGTTAAAGAAAAATACTGTATTACTTTTTAAATTAATTAATGTTACCTACGTAAATACACTACTGAACATTCTCCAGGGCTCTTTAGTTCTTCTTTTTCTATTTTCTGAAGATATAATATTGGAATTTAGAACTTAAAATCTGAGATATTTCTTGTTATATAATATGAGCATTTAATTCTATAATATTTTAAAACTTTTATACATTAAAATTATACAAGCATTGCTTTAGCTACATCCTACAAATTTTATTGTCTTCTTAATTCATTTCTAACATCTTCTATAGATCATCAATTTCATTATTTTGTTGTTTCTTATAGATACACTTTTTTCATAAAAATAACACCCAAAATTATATTCTTTTTCTTGTTATGGAAGAATATAACATGATATGCAGTCTCTATTTCTCCTCTTTTTAACAAAAATTAAGAGTATATCCTCGAAATCACTCTATATCAGTTTATATATATTTCCTTCTTCTAGTTTTATATTACCCAACACTACACTGTGTGAATGTATCGTATTTTAATTACCCTCCCAAATATGGACAATGATGTTGTTACCAATATTTTGTAACTATGAACAAGACTGTAAGGAATAACCTTCTGCTTATGAAATTGTTTATTGTTGGAAGTGTGCCTTCATGATAGACTTCTATAAATGAGATTTCTGGGTTAAAAGGTAAGTTCATTTGAGGTTTGTTTGGTTCTCCAGAAAGGTTTTGCCACTGAATTTTCACCAGGATTGTGTAAAAGTTGTTTATTTTATTTTCTGTCTAATTGCATTTGCTAAAACCTCTAGTAAAATGTTAATTTGTGGCAGAAATAGTAGTCAGACTTTCCTGGATTGACTAAAAAATGTCTCTAATATTTGTTATGCATTTAAGATACTGACTTTAGCACTAAAGTATTTCTCAGTTATGTTTTTAGATGACTTAAAAATTAAGAAATGGTTGTTAAAATGTGTTGAAATTATTTGTAGCATATATGGGAATAAGCATATGTTTTTCTCCTCAGAACTATTGATATATTATATAATATAAATGCATTTTCTAATATCAAACCAACCTTGAATTACTGGATTTAATTTCACTTAGTCCTTAGTCATTTCACATTATTTGTTATCTTAAGCTCTCTTTTATGATATTATATTTAATATTTTTACGTGAATATTTGTTCATGATGTTGGTCTAAACTTATTTATATTTTCTTTATTGGAATTAAGTGACAATATTTTCCTTGTTTTATAAAAGATATTAGGATTCTTTTATTTTAGAAATGTTTGGAAACAATTTATAGTGTATTAGTACTATCTGCTCTTTGAAAGTTTGGCTAAATATCTTAACATAATCATATAAAGAAAAAAACTTCATGCAACAACCAAAACACATTTATGTTCATTTAGATACATACAATCCAAATAATCTATGAGCTTTGATTTTCCCAATAAATGATAAAATTAGCTAATCGCAAAGATCATTTTAAAAGGGAGGTAAAAGATCAGAAAAGAGAAAACATGCTACCCAGCTAACTTTGAAGATTGAGGAGGGGACCATGAACTAAGAAACATAGGTGGCTTACAGAAATGGAAAAAGGAAAGGAAAAATTAACAGATATCTGCTAAAGTCTCCAGAAGGAACACATGCCTAAGACTTCTGACTTCTAAACCTATAACAATAAATACGACTGGTTTCAAATCATTAAATTGTGGTAATTTATTTTAACAGTAATAGGAAACAAATACAAATTTCCTGAATGGAGACCAACTAGATTCCCTCTACATTTTCCATTAGCTTCAAAAACTCTGTTGTGTAGTTAGGAAAACTGAAGGACTTGGTTTGGAAAGTGAGTGAATATATACTATAAAAAATGGTGTAACATTTTGTATAATAGATTTTTCTCTGAATTAGCCAGAAACATAAAAGATTTATCTAGGATTTTATTTAACTCTACTGAGGAAAGATTTATGGAGCTTATAGATCCTAGGACTTTGCAAGACAACATTGAAGGATTGTAGTTACAGTAAGCTTACACAGGTGAAATCCTGAGTTTGGTCCTCATTTGTTGCCAATAAAACAGATAAAATCCTTTATACATTCATATTGTTGTTGCTGTTTTTTAATATTGCTTTTGCAACTATACCTATACTTTTTAGCATTCAGAATCTCAGAATTTAAGGTTTTATGTTTTTTGGAGATAAAACCACCTAAAAAGTCTAAATTAGATAGAAAAACATTGTTCAAAAAGCAGCTCTTCAGTCATTATTTCTTTAAAGCTGATTGAAACATTTCTCAGAATTTTAAAGAGTTAATGAAAAATTAATAGTTATTTAAGCCCAATTTACAAGAAAAATAATTACATGTTTTAAAAATTAGATTTCTAGGAGCAATGTGATTATGTTTGGATAGACTCATAAAAGTGCTACATTTATTATAATTTAGAAAACTGGTGGCACTTATATATCTAGGTATCACACATACAAATATTTCCCAAGTCCTTTCCTTTGACAAAACTTCAAAGCAAGTGCAGAACCAACTTTAAAGATTCCCTAGTGGCACAATTAGCACGTCTAGATCTTCTTCTAATTAATCACGGGGGACACTTGACTAATGTGGATTTAACTCCTAATTCAAAAGTTGTATTCAAACTATAGTACAACTTTAATTTTTTAAATAGTCACTCGTTAGAATTGCATAGCTCAATACTAATAACTTTATTTTTGAAGAGGTGAATTCATGTTAACATTTTACCAACTTAAATGTCAACACCCCTTAAAGCTATTGTGGCAACATCAATATATACTATCTCTGGAGTCATTTTGAAAAAATCAGAGTTAAAATTAGTATTAATCATGCATTTCTTCAAAGATGTAAAAGAGCATATCAATTGACAGTTGATTAATTTTTCCTTCAGAATTGCTAAAAGCATCACCAAAGAGATACAGCAACTTAAAATACATGTTTAAAAATTTGTGTTAATTTATTTGTAACTTGGTTAAAAAATCCACATGGAATCATATTTCTAAAATAGAATTAGAGTAATTATAAACTATGGCTTATTTTGTACTTTCCATCATTGTACATATCTGAATATTAGATCAATATTTTTGTACTTAATGATTTTTAATCTGCTATTCAAAGTATGATTATATATGTAAACTGGAGATTGGTCCCTTATATCAATGACTTTCACACTTTTAAATATTCATTGATTCTATTTAGACTTTTATTTCAATTTTATACCCTCACACTAGTATACTCTGAGTCTTGAGGTTTAAAGTTACTCGTAAGCAGACGCAGGCATAAGTTTGCAGCAACAGGATTGCCAGTAACTTGAGAGCAAATCTAAATCCATCAACTCAAGAAATAGAGAGCACCGACTATGTGAACGGCACTTTTCTACAATTTGGAGAAACAATGGTTAAAAAAAATAGAGCTCCTGCTTTTATGGATCTTATATTCTAGTGACTGTGAGTGAGCAAAAGGACTCTCAGTAACAGGTTTGAAGAGAGCTACTGACCTCTGCATTTTTTCATGGATTAGGGCTTGTATGGGCAATTCTTGCTTAAATCACATATAGATGAATATGGAATACTATTGTAAGTAATAGCATTAATTTACATTTAAAAATAAGTTTTAAGATAATTTATATTAAAACAATTGCAGAAACAATCACCAGTGTGAAGTACTTCAAGAACAGAATAAAACAATGTAATTACTGTGAGCTAGAACATGGCTACTAGCATCTAAACATTACTGTATATGTTAAAATAGAAGGCTATTTATGATTGAAATCTGCATTATTCATTGACCCTTACACAGTTTTGCTATTTTTGGAGATTTAAAGCTAGTTATATAAATTTCTTCTGGTTAAAGAATGGAATCATATGTTGCAAGCTCTATTGTATAAGACAATAATCAAACAATAAATAGACATTTATTTATAAATGTCTAATGTTACAGACAGTGTTATTACTTACAAAGTATTTTTTTAACCTTAGATTTATATAGCATCTCAGTATCAAGTGAAATGAACTGAAAAGTAATTATTATCATTCTGGAGATAAAATTACATTTTTGATAATATCCACAGTTTATACCCACAATAACATAAATTATCTGGAAAAATCCCATTAAAGATCCATGTTATTCAACAAAAGTGCCTTACCAGTTGTTCTGCTAACAACAGTTATTTAACAGGTTACAAGTGTAAATAAAACACCTGAGTAAATCTTAGATCATAATGTGAAGGAATAATCCAAACAATTATGTCTAGTATTTTGTTGTGTCAGTTGGCTGTCCTGCAATGCTTCAACTAAGAACATTATGTGTTTATTATCCAGCAAATAAATGACATAGAAGAAATTTGAGGGCAAAGGGAAACTACATTACATGTAAAAGTAAAGATTCACCCACGATAGAAAGAATTCCCAGTGCTTGGAAGGATGAAAAATAACGTAATGAAGCTGATAGGGTGTGAAAAGACAGAGCTAACCCCAGTGGGACCTGGCCTTACATGATTTGAGTTAACATTCAGAGAGACTGCCCAGCTATAATTTTAGCAAGCATCACTCATCTCTTAGTCTGTGAACTGCATGAGTGTCAAGTTAGAGAACACAAACCATTTAGTCTTCTTTTGATGAGCATCACACAGTGCCTTTACCAAACAAAGTATTAGCAGAGTTAATTGGCTTTTCTTTTAGCATCTCTCCTTTCATGAACCTTGGGCATAACTTCCATTGGCCATTCAAAAGGGATGATACTTAGGCACGTCTTGAAACTTTGCTGTATTCATAATAAAATTATCCCATGAGGATACCCCTCATTTCTGCTAAACTGCCACTAACACTTTTAAAGTTTCAGGTTATTGGCAAGTGTCTGAGATAAAGAGTGAGCCTATGTTCCTATTCCACCAGTGATGGCAGAAAGGAATGGCTCAAGAACCTGTCTACATGTGGAGCTAAATGGAACCAACTCAACATCAGTCCCCCTCCCACTTGCCACACTAAAAATAAATAAATAAATAAAAGATTTATATTTCTGAGTCATGTTCAAAATTAATTAAAATGATGTTGGTATGAGCCCATTATGGCATTAAACCAATTCCACTAAGTAGTCTAGGGAAAACCTTGTGTTATCAGATCCCTCTTATGTTCTGCCATTTCTGGAAAAAAAGATGTTCATTGCAAAGTGATACGAACACTGGAAAGGTACTAATTTCAATTTGATTCTAATTGGATGAGTGACATGGGTAAGTGATTCTAAGCATTTGTTTCTCAGTAGTATGGAATTTAACTAGTTCTCAGCATGTTAGTGAAGACTGAATGAAAACATGCATATGTTTCCATGTATTATAAATATTTTAAAATGCAAAAAATTATTCTAATGCATATATAAATGTAAAGCTTAACAATAATAATACAATAGCACCCATAAAGTCATCATCTAATTTAAAAGCTAAAACATTAACACTTGAATCTCCTCCCGCAACATCTTTCCCGGATTGTGTGTTTTTTCTTTTGCTTTCAAAATTTTCGTTTTATCATGTGTCTGCATAAGATTATATAGCTTTCCTTGTTTTAAGCTTTTTAACTAATATATTGTAGTTGTATTATTTGTGTTTTGCTTCTTTTAAACTTAACATTATGGTTCCAAAATTCAGTAATGTGTTGGGCAGGTATAATTTGTTTATTGTTAAACTCTTTGACATTCGACTATATAAATTTCAGTTTGTTTATTGACTCCTTTGTCTACAGATATTCTGCTATTTCTGTTTTTGCTGTTACAAAAATAATGCTGCTTTAAATTTTATTTTGTATACTTTCTTGAGGCATGTGAGTTATTCTAAGCTAAAAAAACAGAAGAAATTGCTGAGTTATAAGATTGTCACATGCTCGAATTTACAAGATAATGCCAAATCATTTTTCAAAGTAATTGTACCTATTTATCCTACCGGTGTGAGTATACTGATGCCCACATAGTTGCTTGTCCTGACAAAGGTTGGCATGATCGAGCAATAATTTTTGCCCATCAAATGGCATAAAATAAAATCTCAGTGTGCCTAATTTGCATTTTCTCTGCTTAAAAATCGTTTCTTTTTTAACCATTTATAATTTGCTTTTGTTGAAATGCTTGCTTATTTTTTTTTGTCCTGCCACCTTTCCTATTGGATTGCTTTTCTCATTAATTTATAAGAATTTTATATGGTTTAGATACTAATTATTATATTACTGAAAATATCTGTATCACTTTGTTGTGTATTTTCTACTTTACGTCTTATGATGGATGAAAGTGTTACATTTTATTGTGTTGAAGTTAACACTTTTAAATTTTATAGTCAGCATCTTTAGTAACCTCTTTATAAAATTTTCCTTTACATAGATATCATAAAGATACATCTCTATACTTTCTTCTATTTTTTTGGCATATGTACATTAAGTCATTTTATCATTTTTTAGTAATAAATTGCAGTTATCTACGGAATAAATAATTTCTAAAATTATATATGCTTTCTTTAAAAATTGATCTTGGCATGCTTCACTATGAAGTTTGAGGCTTCACTGCACATTGTACTGAAATTATGTATAAAACAGTGGTTCTAAAAGCCTCTGAGGTCATGACAACTTTAGTGTCTCAGGTTTTTTTTTTTTTTTTTTTTTTCCACGAAACACCTAAGTTAAATAAAAACAAAGCACAAAGCTAATAGCTTCATGTACTAAATAGTAAGCTCCCACGTTAATAGTTGTAACTTGCATGGTGCCCAATAGATGTCACTCTGTTTTCCTAGAAATTTTAAACTATCCCTCAGTGCTCCTGTTAATTCATGGTAGTGCCCCAAGGCACTTTGGCACCCAGTTTTGGAACTGCAGTTTTAAAAGTCATAAATTGAATGAAAACGATAGCAAAGGTGGAGGTTTTTAAAGAGCTATTTATAGGTCCCTGGACAGCATCTTTTTTCAATTAGACAGCCACCTTTTTGCCCTATGCCATAACCTGTGTCTGTAACTTCCTCTAATTGGGGTGAGTAAGAGATTTCGTTATGTATATAATAGCTGAGAATATAGGTTATTTTTAAACTACTAACATTTAGAAGACACAATAAAAATGCTTTGAAAAGGATAGAGGTTTTAGTGTAATTAGCAGGGAATAATGAAATGATTTGATAGGGCCACTCAATTTTGTATAACCTTGGTGCTTTCAGTCTGAATGCAGAGCATGGATGTTGTAATCCAGCCTTTATATGGCTTCCCTGAAGAAGATTTAATTTATTTGGCCTCATGAGAAACACATTTGGCATTGTAATATGGTTTGCTTCCAGGTTCTATCTCCAAGGATGATTTGACAAAATCACACATAAATTTATTTTCAGGGCACACAATTTCCCTTTTAGGGAACTCACAGAGGTAGAGAGTAATACAATAACCACATGTGAATATTCAGTAAGTGAGGTCCTCATAGATCTTATGTGTATGACACTATGTGTATAATTTTGTTAATCACTAGACGTATGAGACAAGAAATTTGAGGAACCTTAACTAGAGATTAAAACAGGGATTTATATCAAAGAAACATTTAAATGCCTTATTTACTATTTAAATACCTGCATGGTGAATCATTGAAAAAATGTAAAAAGCATACAATTTGGGAATATTCTAAACCAAGAAGAATTTGTTATTCTGGTTGGTTTTTTTTTCAGGCTCCCACAGGCAACTTACCTTTATCTCTTTGTGATTTCTATTTCTTGGTAAAATATACAGGAATAGTTAAGCAGATTCATAGAACTGAATGATAAAATTGTATTACGAGATGCACTGGTACTCAATGTGACCTTATCAAGTGAGGTGAGCCATTCGTTAATTCAGATAATGGAGTTTATTATCACAATCTTTTGCTTATGCTATTGTTCAGCTTAGCTACTTATTCATATTTGAATATGCATATTGAGATAATATCATTTCATTAATTTCAGTACTGAACACTAATCCTCCTAAGAGTAATTGTGAAAGTTTCAGATTGCACTATTTTTAACTGTAGTTAAAATATAGTTAAAATTGTATGTTATCTTCATATGTGCTTGAATAACTTATAAGCAATTGAAACTTTCAATTACAGTATACTGTTGAAGCAAATCAACTAATATATACACACATTTATTAGCAATAGTAGATAATTTTTGTAGATATCCAGCACAGTTCTTCATATTCATCAGCTAAGTTCCTTTTCTCTCTTAATTATTAATATTTTTTCTACTGCTCTTTGTATACTTATTCTTTCCTCTTTAGCTGCAATCCTTACAATCTATTCTTAGCATAGCAACTAGAAGAATGTTTTTAAACATAAACCAGATGATGTCACTCCGCCCCACAAAACTTCCACTGTTCTCTGTCACACATCGAAAGTAAGAAAAAAAAAAATATTGAAAATCTACAAAGACTTTCTACGATCTGGTCCGGGCTCTCCCTAAAATTTCATGTAATTTCCAGCCACTAGGCCTTGCTGGCTCTCCTTCAATCTCTTTAGCCTTTTTACTACTATAAGACTGGGTTTTGGCTGAGGTATTTCTTTTTTTCATAGTTTGCCTTTGTCTAGATTGCTCTTCCAATAGATATTCACAATTCCATCATCACTTCTATATATGTGCTAAAAGGTTTCTTTGTCCAGAACAGCTTCAGTGACCACCTGATCTAGAGTAGTCTTGATCAAAACTTTCTTTTCCTTTTCCTCACCACCTGATATTTATATCAAACATTTATTTGTATACTTTACATGTTTGTTGGTTTGTTTTCTGAAGTAGCATTATGATGACCATATTATTTGATGCCCCCCCAAAATACTTTTGTGAATGACAGGGAAAGCTAAAATAATTAAGTATATAATTTTAGGCCGGGCGCGGTGGCTCAAGTCTGTAATCCCAGCACTTTAGGAGGCCGAGACGGGCGGATCACGAGGTCAGGAGATTGAGACCATCCTGGCTAATATGGTGAAACCCCGTCTCTACTAAAAAATACAAAAAACTAGCCGGGTGTGGTGGCAGGCGCCTGTAGTCCCAGCTACTTGGGAGCCTGAGGCAGGAGAATGGCCTAAACCCAGGGCACGGAGCTTGCAGTGAGCTGAGATCTGGCCACTGCACTCCAGCCTGGGCGACAGAGCGAGACTCCGTTTCAAAAAAAAAAAAAAAAAAGTATATAATTTTGACATAGGCACTATTGACAAAAAACAATTGGTGTTATGATAGTGTTAAATCTATGAAACAGTACTATTCAAAAGTTATTTTCTAAAATGCAATTTTCTAAAACTAAAAACAGCAAGTGTACATGAAACACCAAAAAGTTCCCTATATTTATCATTGGAAGATTTACAATAGTGTAAGTAGTAATTTATTTAATATATTTTTGATTCTTTAATTAATTTTATAGTATCCAACTCTAATATATGTCAGTGGTATTTGTTCAAAATATTTTAATGTCTATTTATTTTTAATTTGCCTAAAAATTATCTTCCACGAACATTTTTGGTTAATAAATTTGAAAATACTGAAACCCTCATCTGAGTCTCTGTGAATCCTAAAGTTTTTATTTGAGAAAATAATTTTCTTCTAGAGAATGAAGTAGCTTGTAAGCTTGGAGAAATTTCTGCTAAATAAATAATATTATCAACTCTATTTTCTTCAATTTGAAATATATAAATATTTCAGCTCATATATTTTTGCAGGTGCTATACTTTTGCCTCCAATTATAATTTTTGACAAATATTTTAGAAGTCAAAACTTGTCTTCTATTTTGTTATTTAAAATTCTATAGACTACTTTTGTAAACCTTGACACTATCAAATCATAGTCAGTTTCAGTTTGATTTCATTCTGGTGCAGAATATAAGATTATTCAAGTAAAATTGGAGCCACTTCAAAAAATTCTTCCCACAGACTGGGATATTCCAAAGCCAACTTTGCAAAATTTCAGAATTAAATATTACACTTCTTTGTACCCTCATTTTATTTGTTCAATTTTTCTATGTGTTTATAGAAAATTTTAATATGTTTCTGTTTTCAAGTTTTGATTTTAATTTACATTTATAATTTTTAAAGATAAGTTTTGTGAAGCACATTCATTACATGTTTTGAATAAATACACATAATTAATTTTGAGAACTGCAATACAAATTATAAGACTATTAAAAATGCAGTAAGTGCACTACACTTAGGCTGCTAAAAATGCAGTATCAGTAGATTACATTTAGGCTACTTAAAGTTAGTTCTTCTAAGTACCATATACTTTAAAATGTTAGCTAATGATGGAGAACAAAGACAGAAAGACTGTGTTCCCACATTCTAGTTGTCCATTTTGTTTTGTTTTGAGAGATGTCACATCAGCCTTGTCATAAAACTTATTTGGTGTTATTTTGACTGTGAGCAAAACATATAGAATAATACATAAAATATTTGTACATTTTCACAACTGCATGTTTAGGATGCAATTTTGAGTTACATGTATAGCACAACCAATTAAGATTTCTTTCCTTCCTTCCTTCCTTCCTTCCTTCCTTCCTTCCTTCCTTCCTTCCTTCCTTCCTTCCTTCCTTCTTTCCTTTCTTCCTTCCTTTTCGAGATGGAGTCTTGCCCTGTCTCCCAGGCTGGAGTGCGATGCAATCACGGCACACTGCAACCTCCACCTCCCAGGTCCAAACGATTCTCCTGCCTCAGCCTCCCAAGTAGCTGGGATTACAGGTGCCCACCACCACGCCCAGCTAATTTTTAGTATTTTTAGTAGAGACAGGGTTTCACCATGGTGGCCAGGATTAGTCTCAAACTCCTGGCGTCGTGATCCTCCTGCTTGGTCTCCCACCGTGCTGAAATTACAGGTGTGAGCCACCACGCCTGGCACAGCCTAGTAATTTAGTTACTATAGTTTTATTACCACAGTGAATGCTATACCAAAATTTTCATTTGAATTATTAACACAAAAAGAAATAATTTTGTGTTAAAACTTTTAAACTGAATTTTCAATAACATTCACAATCACATTAAATGTTTCACCTTTTACAGAATAAACTTCCATGAGTTTTATTTGTTAAAATTTATTGATGTACACAATTAATAAAGCATGCAAGTAATAAACTGAAATTACTTAACTGGTTGAGAAATTTTTTTTTGCTAGCAGAACCAACACATTAACAGCAGTATCTTCAATTTTCACACATGAACAAGAAAACTTTGAAGCAAAAATGAGTCTATTTAATTTAGAACAATGATTTTTATTTGAAAAGTCATGTTGCACAGAGTGATATAGAATGAATTTTCTGAAGATATATGTGTTAAATCAGGGCTTGCAGGCACAGTCTGCTTAAAACTTTGGAAACAGATACTGGTTTTTTGTTGTTGTTGTTGTTGTTGTTGTTGTTTTTCAGTACATATGTGTCTTCTAATTTTCTCATAGTAATATCACAGGGTCCCCATAGGTGATTCTGAATATGGGCAACTGTTTCCTTTTTTAACCCGTTGTCTTAGTGTTCCCTAAAACAAGGGTTCCCAAACCCCCCAGGCCATGGAGAGGTTCTGGTCTCTGGCATATTAGGAACCAGGCTGCACAGCGGGAGGTGAACAGCAGGTGAGCAAGAATTACCATCTGAGCTCCACCTCCTGTCAGATCAGCGGTGACATTAGATTTTTGTGAGTGTGAACCCTACTGTGAACTGTGCATGTGAGAGATCTAAGTTACACATTCCTTATGAGAATCTAATGCCTGATGCTCTGAGGTGGAACAGTTTCATCCTGAAACCATCCCCCTACCCTGTCCACGGAAAAATCGTTTTCCACAAAACTGGTTCCTTGTGCCAAAAAGGTTGGGGACTGTTGCCCTAAAATACAAACCCTAGGCAAAATTTTTATAGTAACTGTGTTATTGATTGTGCAACCCAATAAATTCTTGAGGTTGGGAAGAGGATGAGAAGTTAGTAGGGGAAGGAGGCAAAACAAATATAAGGAGTGGCATTATTAAACAGGTCAGAACTTTGAGACAAACAATTTCTCTGTCTAGTGAGCAATCTTCCAAGGGGTTGCTTCTCTGACTGTTTACCCTGGGGGAAGCAGGGAGAAAGAAAACATGTCTAGTGTGTCTCATGCCTTCAGTGTTCATCCCGCACAGCATTAATTCCTGTAGTATCTTATACTTCAGCAGTAATCAGGAACCCAGGGAAAGAAAAGGAAGGACTTCCAATGTAGGTTGAAGTAAGGCACCCATAGGACATATCCAGCAAGGTTTTCAGTCTGTTGAAATGAGAGTGGGCACAGGATGGGAATATTACCAGCCATTGGGTGCCACCCCATTTAGAAAGCAAAGCAAGTGTGCAGAGATGGGTCATGCATAATCTGAATTTGGTACAATCCATTCATTGTGCAGGTCAGATCTGCTCACACTGTACTACGATATTCAATCCTCACCTTCAATTCTTCCCTGAGAAGAAGCATAAAAATTCAGTCTTTAAGTATTATTGTGAACTGCTGCATCCTTAAACAAGCAACAAACAGACAACTTTATATGATGTTATCCAATGAAGTTACAGCTGGCCACCTTCAGCTATAGTTTTGGTTCTTACTGAATGGGGTGATCCAGACCTTGGATTTAGGGGTTATTATTCCTAAGTTACTTTGAGCGCTTCTGGACATGTGTTCTATGCAATTAACATTTTTGACTATCACTGGATAAAAAGCATCAAGACATATCCCAGTGAATCTACTGGGTTCCAGACATATTTCTTTTTGCCCTCACTGTGTAGTAGCAACTATATCTTCTCATGATTATCAAGATTGATGACTTCCACTAGTACATTCCAGCGGCACCAGGATTAGGAGTTCAAGGTACTTCATACATTTCTTCTCCACTTGGAAAATAACATCTCTAAACATCTTTCCATCTAAGGCGGGATGGAAAGCACCAGATTTTGAGCATGGGAATATGCTAAAAATAACTAGGAATAATGGCAAGCAGGGGATCCCACTTCTACTCCTTGCCTCCCAGACCTAAGCTTCAGTACATATAGTGTATACTAGAAGACAACACCCTGGGATTTTTCTCTGAGCTGGCTCCTTAACTGAGTCTTTATTCTGTCAGTATGATAGAATACAAGTAGTAAGCCCCACAAGTCCTGTGATTATCTGTTAGTCATCATACCTCTTTTGTAATAAAGTAGGCTCCTTGTTTTAAAGCAATGCCACATGAAATGCTCTGTTGAGATGTCAGGCATTTTTTTAAGCCCTTAAATGATGGTGTTGATTGAAGAACTGTGCAAAAAAGGCAAACTCATGTCCAGAATGTGCATTTTTACTGAAAAGGACAATCATTATCCCATTTCTGGTGGAAGGGGTCTTATTTCATTGATCTGTCACCAAGTGGCTGCTTAAACTCCCGAAAAGTAGTGACTCTGCAATGATATGCATTGCTCTCAGGCTGGACATTCAGCAACGGTAGCAATGGATCAGTCTTAGTGAAGATGAATACATCTTATCACCCTCATGCATAGCCTTAATCCTTCTGCTATGACCACACTGTTCATGTGCTCATTGTGCAAGCATTGCAATAGTCATCCTGTTTACCTTGTTGAAGAGATGCTCCCTGGAAATGGGTTCTCTCTGGAAGAAATTAATATTAGTTACACATATGTGCATGTGTTGTGCCCACTCCTGTAGGATCTTCCATATACTTCCTTCCCAGAGTTCTTTAGCCCTGACTTATTAGTCTTTCATTTGAGGACGTTGACCATTGAGTCATGCCACTGCCACAACCCAGGAATCAATATATTATCTGTACCTTGCGTCATCTCTCATTTCATGCAAAATGAATGACTGAGTTGACTGCTCAAAGCTCTGTTCACCAGGAGAAGTTCCCTTTGTTGCTGTCTCTAAGGCCAACGCTGACTGGGGCTGAAATGTGGTAGTGGTGAACTGCAAGCTTGCACCAACATTTTGGGCTGTCTCTTCTGTTAATCAGATCAATTTCTTTCCTTCTTTGATGTTGCACATGAGGAACTTCCTGTTGCACATTTTGTCTTCTATGATTGTATATCATATGTTTACTTAAAAGATTTATTGCTTTTCCCTTTAAAATATAATGTAAGCTCTATGAGGGTTACTTTTTCAATGTTTTATTAACTGATAGGTCTTTCTTGCCTAAAAGGACCTGGCATATAATGCTGTATGCATTCAATAAATGTTTGGTAAAAGAAAGAACAAATTAACTCTATCTCCTTTCCCTGTTTCAATTTTGTTCATAGTACTATTCTCTGTGCAACATTATACATTATAATATAATGCTTTTTTTCAGTCTTTTCCTCCTCCACTAAAATATAAAACACACAAGAGGTTGTCTGCTTTGTTTAAAGCATTATCCCCAGCACCTGTAGAAGAGCCTGCTTTGACCAATCTTTGTTGCATTAATTAGCAAATAAACAATGTTTTTCTCATTCCCTGTCACCAGGTAACACCCAATGCCCTGTATGTTATATAACAGGTGCTCAGTGAAAAAGCTGTAACACAAAATAAATGCATCAAAATTCTAGCCTCTGGCCCAGAGGTGGCCTCTCTCAATACTACTCTGATCTTTCAGAAGTAGAATTGACAAGAACTAACAAGATAACTTTGCCTCATTAAACTTGTTCCTTAGGAAGTTTCAAAGGAAAATTCAAATAATTTATCAGCCGAAAAAGACTAGAAATTCTCAGTTTTTTTACACACACAACTTTTATATCGACTCCTGTCGATTTATAGTTTAAGGTTTTCATGATTCCTATTACCTTATTTCATTGGGAAGAAAACAAAACAAGACAAAGAAAAAACCGGAAGTCAATATCTTCTGACATGACATGGGAAGCTATGAGGCTCCTTTGTTACCTTTACTTCACCTCAGATGTAGAAAGAATTACATTCTTAAAGGATATCACATTTTTTAAAACACTTGTATTTTATTATATGCGTATCTGAAATAGAAAATCTGACAAGAGGACAGCCACAGAAAATTTTCCCTATCATTGAGTAGAAGATGAATATGGAGTTAATTTTCACTTTTGACACATTATATTGAGATTTTAAAATTCATTCTCTATAAGTTGGGTTTGGAAGAAGTTGAATCTCACAGTATCATTTGAGGACAGCTCTATGAATATTTGTGAAAAATGAATCTTTTATTTGCCTTGAAAATTATGATTCAATTTGATGAAATGAAAAAAATTTATGGATAATGTTTAATCACGACTGTCATAAAAGAGCTAAGCTGTCAGCAGGATGCTATGACACCTAGAGTTAGTCACTTCCAGCTGAGAGAGGATCCACACAGCTTCTAATAACTTAGGAAGCTGTGACTTGATATTCTGCCTCATTTAATAGAGTCATTGTGTTTCATGTTCTATATGGAATTCTGTTTGAAACCAGCCTAAATATGTTTTAATGTTTAATGTCATTATGTTCTTTATACATCTACTTTTTAAAATGAATGCAGAAATATTTTCCCAAAATTTAAAAAGGCCTTAATTGACATGAACATCATTTTGACCACGAAGCTTAAAGAGATGTTTTGTTAAGTTAATCAAAATGTGATTACAATGATAATGTTATATATTCAATCTTCTGCTGGGAACTATAGAGTTATCAACAATATATGGTTCACATCCTCTACCCCTGAAGAACTCCTAAGTGGAAAGAGAAAAACTATGAACTCTACAGTGTGGCATATGGAACATATTTACTTGTGAATGTATGTGGCAAAGACTTGGAACGGTAGCACTGATTTTAAGTATAATAATTAAATAAAAGTGGTTATTTTGCTTTTTATTCTCCTTATTGTCTAGGAACTTTTGCTGTTCTTTCCTTCCATTTATTAAGCTACATGCTTATTATTTCCTTGTTTCTTAGCAATAGCCAGACTTTAATCCAATTGGTCATTTATTACTTCCAATTCAGTGTGATTCTTTTACTCTTCTCTTACTCAATATTTTTCAGTATTTTGACAAAAATTTAGACGGTATGCCTATTAACTTTGTAGATGCTATAAAACTGTAATTTTTACATTTTATAACTAAATTCAAATTTAAAAATGAACAAGCAGTTTGCAGATATTTAAATAGCAAATGCACATTTAACAAGAGTAAGTTTTGTACTTGGTTACAAAATACCAATTTCTGGTGTAAATAAAGGATTTTTTAACAATAGCATTGTGGAGAAGAATTGAACCTGAGATCTCATATTCAGTTTAAGACAATATGATATTTTGTCCAAGAAAAAAATGTATGTTATACAAATGGAAACTGAGTGTTTAGAATACTGAGGAAGATAATTCTGTTCTACTATAGACTGAATATGTTACACCTGAGGTCTTGTGTTTGTGTATGGACACTCTACTTTCAAAACACAGGAATATAAGATTATTCATTTAGAGGCTCAATATTATTAGTATAAAATGTATGGTTGAAGAAAATATAAGTATACCGTTGAAAAAGAAAATTATAAACCACTCTAAGCACTGAACTACAATTTTAGACCCAAATAAGGAAAACTTTTATCAAGAGCCAGAAATATTCAAAAACTGAGTTGACTACTGGAAGAATATATTAATGTAGTGATCTTGGAGTTTTCAAACATGGACCAGAAAACCAAATACTAGATCTGTATTGTAGAAGAGACTTAGGCAATGTTTAGTTAGTTGAAGTAAATGTTCTTAAGTATGAAATCCTGTGAGTCTATCATATCACATATATATATATATATATATATATATATATATATATATATACACACACACACACACATAAATAAATATCCCTTTTATTTTCTCCCAACCAACAATAAATATGTCAGTTCTCACATCAAAACTGCAATCACCTGTTCATATATTTGCTTTTTATTATTTTTGCATAACATTGTTAAACTGTTTTTCAAAACTATAGTTATGGGGTAGAACACTAGTACACTTCTCTCTTCCAAAATCCCCTTTGTAATTTATTATGTGAAGTTTGTTTTCTTTATAATGCACAGTCTTTGCAACTTAGTTTCCATACTTTACTTATTTATATTAACACTTGAGTCATGCTAACTCTGTAATCACTGGTATTCAAACCCAAAATTTAATTTTTTGCTTATCTTAGCCTATTTCACCTCTCCAAGCCCTCTGTCTCTATATTCAACCATGCTTCAAGACCTATCTTCGGTTGTACAACTTCCAGAAAACTTTCGGGGATACTGAAACCAAATTTTTTTTCTCATTTTTGAATCTCTACCATGATTAATAAAACATCATTACCACCCTATTTACTTTGACGTACAGATCCATGAATAAAAAATTATCCCTGAACTTCATGTCCAGAGACCTGGGTTCTACTTAGGACTCTACTTCCGTTTAGCTGTGTAGCCTCAATAAAGCATTGAAACTTTCTGTATGACAGGAACTTTATCCATACAGTAAAGATATATTTCAATTATAATAAATATTGAATGAAACTTTTTTGCCTTAGGAGTATTCTTATATTGTTGACTTGTTTAATCATTATAATATAAATTCCTTGTGAGAAGAGTGGTCTTCCATTGCCTTGTTTCCCCATAATACTTAGCATTTAACTATTCACAAAATTTCTGCTTGTGTACTTTCAACAAGTACAAGGTCGAAGAAATTTAAAACTAACAAGTATTTTATAGTTTCATTCAGTCTTTGTATATGCTGACACTTTGATATATTTTCATTCCTCAAAATAATTTCAGTATCAAGACTTTTAAATATTTTTTCAGGATATTAATGAGATGTCTCAATCCTAAATATTGTTTTCCTTATGAATGTTGTGTAAATAATTTATTTTATGTATCTTAAAATTATCCTTACAGTATAAACAATAGTTTATTTCCCTAAACTTATCATATGACCATACTGAGCAAATCAGAGAAATGCAATGCATTATTTTACTCATTGATCACATGAATTGCCTCCAGTTTCGAATCTCTGTCCTCATTTATTTTTTATTTTTATTTATTTACTTTTGAGACAGGATCTCTGGGTCTTGCTGTCAGCCAAGATGGCGTCCAGTGGCACGATCATAGCTCACTGTAGTCTCCAATTCCTGGGTTCCAGTGATCCTCCTGCTTTGGCCTCAGAGTAGCTGGCACATGGAACCATAGACACACACCACCACCCCCTGCTGATTTTTTTTTATTTGTTTGATTTTTAGTAAGAGGCAAGTTCTCACTACATTGATCAGGCTGATCTTAAACCCCTTAGCTGAAGCAATCCTCCTGCCTCAGCCTCCAAGTGCTGGGATTACAGGCATGAGCCACTGCACCCAGCCTGGCCTTACTTTTTAATTCAGAAATTAAATATACCACTTTCAAACAAGATAATATATCAACCTCTAGTAACAGATTTCTTCTGAAGAGGTGCTCCTAACAACACCTGGAAATGACTCTACCCTGGCACCTGCTGAGGGGCTCTGCTTGTCAATGGCGTGGCTTTCACTGGAACTCGATGATAAGAGACACGTGATTATCCCTATGTGATATCCACGATCTAATCCTGTCCATTCTAGTTGCTTCTGATGTTCCACCTTAGAATAATTGAAACCTAATGGATAATGACCAATAACTCTTCACTCATTAGTGTGAGGAGTGGTGTCCTCACTCATTTGAAATGGAGAGCTTGCATGCTTATTTTCAATAAACTAACAGGCATGGCTACCTGTCACCACTACTAAGGAGGAGTCTTTGCCAAATTAGAAGTACTATTTCAGGTATTTGTGCATGTAGATTCACTGTTGAAAGAAAATGATCTATTGTCATTCCTGACATCCCATCTTGCTGCTGCATAATATTTTCAATCTACAGAAAGGAATAAAGAGAAGATAGATCTCTTTAGTGTGTTGTTCTTTTATAGCTGCCTGATACTAAAGCAGATTTCAAAAGTTGCAGGCCATCCTTTTTTTCAAACATAATTAGAGGAGTTAGTCAAACATGTGTGCATATTGTAGCTGTCAACTATTGCCAAAAACACAAAATTTCAGAGGCACAAAATTTCATTGGCATACAAAATAAACATTTGCTTTTGATCCACTCATGGTCAACTGGGACAGCTCATTCAAATCCCACTCTTGGAATGGTTCCACAATTCCACTGGAAGGCTCTACTATCCAGTCTGAGTACACCTGAGCTTGGTTAGGGAAGCTTGGCTTCACCTAAGTTCATTATTCCTGAAGGGATAACAGCTACCCCAAAGTATCTTTTCTCACAACGATAACAGAGCAAGAGGGAAGAATGAGATGTCTTTGAAGGTTTAGGCTAAAAACTGGTGCACTTTCACTTCCAGCAATATTTTTTGTTTAAAAAGAAATCAAATCGAACAACAGTGAAGTAAAGGGACAGGAACATGTACTCCAACTTTAGTGGGAGGAAGTTCAAGTGCATGCATATGGTGTTTGTTTAAGGTTTAAAGATCTTTTTGATAAAAACAACAAATCATAAAAACACTCTAATAGATGAAAGACAGATTCTTGTTACTTACAACTCCAAATTTTCCAGGCAGGGCCACCTAGCGAGCTGCATCCAGAGAAAGGGTAACAGCAAGTTGAAGCTATGGCGGGGCAATTTATGTATAACAAGTATAGTGGATTCAGCTACTTTCCCAGGATGCTTGTGTATTGGCTAACTTGGACAATTTCTCAGGCTGGAGGGCTTAGGGAGTGTGTCTATTTGCCTGATACCTGGCCCTGGGGCTATTGAGGGGTCTACATAGTGGCCAAGAGTTTGAAAGCTCAATAAAGGCAGTGGTTGGCTTGGGGAGTGGACTTAATCAGCTGCCAAGAAGGGGAAGTTACTACCCTCTAGCCAGGGCCTCTAACCTGGTTCCAGACAGTGATTAAACAACAGCAAAAACTGTGTTACAATCTATCCCTTAAAGTCTTGACATCAGTTTTGAGCTTGATTACTTGGCGTATTTCAATGGCCAAGTAGGAGTAAAGACTTTCACCAAGTAGAGTATAAATTGTCCAAAAGAGCATAGAAAACATTTTATTATGGGAGTAAATAGGGGGAAAACATGTAGAAGAATGAAGAGTCCTTGTAGGCCAGTCCATCACCAAGGTCTCCATTTTATGGCATTACTAAGAAAACAGAGCTGGGATTTCTGGGGGCCCTAATAATATCTTGGGGGAGTTGTAAAATGTTTTAAAAGTATCAATTATGTGGTTTTATCATAATAATACCTTGGGTCAAGGTGTAGTTCCAGTAGTTACCTTGTAGAGGGTATACAGTTAGTAAAGCATATGTAAAGGTTAGTGATATTTGTTTGAAACCAAGGGAAGAGGTGGTTGTGGTCATGTTCAGAAATGCAGAGTGGGAGGTCGTGATGGTGAGTTGAAGTGGGAAGAGTAGGAGAGGGCACTGGGAAATGGAAGGCTCACTCCCCAAGGGATTCAATGGGTGGACTGATATGAGGTAGTTTCCTTTCTGGGGAAAGTAATAATCTTCATTAATGTTTAGAAAGGCACAGATGGTAGTAACTGCTACGAGTACTTCCTTAAGACATAGGAGTTTAGGAGTGTATGTTTTTACAGAGAGCCATGAGTACACATGGAGGCCAGAGGTATCTAACTTTCAAAATAGCAAAGGGAATTGGGAACAATATTTAAAATTAGTGTTACATATGTTGGGCCTTGAATTAAAAAATTAAATTCTGGGGCAAGACACAGATGCATTTAGGAATTCATTTGTCATTTTGTAACTTATATAGGGGTTCTTTGATAGGTCCAATTAAGTCTCCCAATTAAATTAACTGTTTGGGACCTATCTCAGAGAGAAAAGTTCCATTGAATGCCTTTTGTAAGAGCCCACTATTGTGCATTCTTGGATGCGAAATGTGTGACTTAGTCACTATTAGTAATGTCTGACACTTCAAATGGAATAAGAAGCATCCCAGGAAGACACCATATTATGGCCTTAGTATAAACAGCAACATGTGTAACCTTGATTTATATTTTGGATACTTGTGAAGCAAGAGATTTTCAAAGTTCTTTACTCTGAAGGGGACAATTCTCAGGCAATGGTTCAAAAGCTTGCAAAAATGTGGAGATGGAGCCATTTGCTGACCATGGTATCTAAGATGTTAAGATGACATAAGATATCTAAGATCTAAGGTGTTAAGATGACTACCTAGTTTGACCAAGCGACCAGACCCTTGGGTTTCATTCTTTATCTGGAACATTCTGGGTAAAAATTGGAAAGCAGCAATATTTCCCTGTACTCCATAATGTATGACAGTGCCAGTACTATTGTACACTCTACAAACTCCCACTGCTGTTCACTCAGTTAATCACAAGCGGTTCCCAGATATCCAAAGGGCTTGGAAAAGGGGTAACCTCCAACACCATGGCATCTGGCAAGTGATTGAGGACATTAGAGGCCATCCACTCTTGCAAGTGGAATATGCCAGAGGGCTGAGATTTACCCCATTCTACATCGAGAAGTCCTTTGTAGTTGTGCCCAGCTTGTCTGGTACTGCTTCTGTGACTCAAAACATAATTGGCAGCTTGATATAAAGAGTCACAAACTTAAGGTCTATAAAAGACTCTATTTCCAGGAGATACCAGTATGTGGCCAGCATATTCCTCTCTAACGGAGACTAGCACAAGAATGAGTAGGATTGGCCAATTTGCATAATTTCATTGGCTCAGGAACATAAAGGCTTTCTCTAATTGTCTGATAGCTGGCCCGAGGATGATTTAGGTAGGTGCTTACTGGGCTCAAGTGTGAAAATACAATAAGGCAAACACTTAGCTGTTCGAAAGCGGGAACTGACCAGGCTCTAGTCAAAACCACAAAACTGGGTCAAGATAGCATTTCAAATGTACTATATTACATAGGGGTATGAGTGAACATTTGGAGCCAAAAAAATCAATCTGCTATCCAATAGTCACTACTATAAAGATTCTTCAGTGTCCAAATTATTATAATTTAAGCTGAAGAGTATGTTGGGGATAGGGGTAGAATAAACTCACCAAATAACTAATAACTAATGGCTACTAGGTAACAGAAACTCTGTGAGACACTGAGCTGAAAATGACTGCTGCTTAACAATGAGATCTTTCCTGTTTTTCACAGCCCTTTTGAAAATATGTTATTGTTAAATTTTGTATACTATACCGAAAATTGACAGGTTTTAAATATATATAATTATAGCCACTTTTAAAGTAATAGCTTAATTGACAGCAGTAATATGTTTACAAAACCTATCTAAACTATGCTTTCTTGGTTCTGTTTTTTTTTTTTTCTATTTTGACTTTTTAAAACTTCTGTATTCAGTCCCTCAATCTAAACAACTATTACCTCAGTAGACTTGCAGTCAGGTCTTTATGTTCTTGTAATTTGAAACTTTTACATTTTAGCAACTATTTGGAAAATCATCATCTCTTTTATTTGTTTACAATGAGTTACTTAATATAAATTTGTTTATATTTTGTCATAATCAAATATCAAAATGACTTTGTTTAATTATCTTTTTCACTTAATAATGTTTATTTCATTTTTTTCTTTACTAAATTAATTAAAACTTCTAGGCTTTTATTTACTGAACATAGTTTGAAGATTATATAATTACATGTACCCATGTTTATTTGTATTATGAAAAATTACATGAAGTCTGTAACATGTGTTTACTTTAGAAGTAGGAAGCATGGGAAATGACAAGCTTGCTTTATAACATGTTATATTACCATGTGTCTAAACACATATATTCCTTTCATTCTATCAGAGACATATCTTTCTTTAATTCCATAGGCTTAGTCAAATGTCATAATTTCCAGTAATTCTGGTAAGTACTCCAATCTATCCACCAGTTCTTGATATTATACCCAATTTTCTATTTTTCAATAAAATATTGAGTTGAATATATTTCCAAACAAATAAAGCATTTATATATTTCAGTTTAAATATAGCATTTATTCATGGTGAAAAAGAAAAATGAAGATGTGTCTGGAATTCTAGTCGTTCTTAATGACCTGGGATGATGGAAACTTTCAGGATATGGGTTTAATTATCGATACAAAGATATGCTGCTCAGTCCTTCAAGGAAGGACTTACAAACCAGCTTGAAACTCCTGCAGGGTGTGCCTCAACCACAGACAACCTATTAGAGGTCATACACGGGTCAGGGCAGCTCCATTCGGTGAATGAATGAGACAGAGTACAAAAGGCCCTTGCCATTTTGACCTTAAGAGTGTCACTTCCACAGGCAATACTCCATAACTCCTTGCTAGCTTTTCTGATGTTCTGTCAGACCTGCATCTTGGTTTGACTTCTTCCTTAGTCTGATACTGACATCTCTCTTCACATGTAGTGAGTCCTAATAAACATCCTGTACTCCACACTTTGCTTGTATTTTCAGAGAGCACAATTAAATAATCTGAACATTATTCTGATCATATCAAAGTAGGAACACTCTAGAGTTTATGATTATAGTCCTAATTCATATCTTGAATTTCAAGCATTAGCAACTTCAGGAAACTCAAGTGGGTTAGCATATTTTCACTATAAATCAAATATGCAGAGTTGATGTACAATCATTGGCTATTGTTGGAATTATTTAGAAAGTCCAAAGTCTCTTAGAAAGCAGAAAACATGTCTATGGAATTCTATTTATTAATGCATTAATTTAAACATCTGAACACTATTCATTCACTCACCCACTCACTCATTCTTTCAGCACATTTTAATCACAGCTCTATGCTGGCTGTCTTGTTAAGTGCAGGGATACTGAGATAAATACATGATATCTGTCATTAAGACACCTAATGATGACAGAGATAAATATAATACATAATTTTAAAGTATGTGTATTAGAATTAGTTTTAGTGTTTTATCCTTTTTTTGTTTTGTTTTGTTGTTTTTGTTTGGCTGCTGTAACAAATTACCAAAAGAATAGTGGTTTAAGACAACACAAATTTATTGCTTGCAATTCTGGAAGGATGGAAGTCCAAATTCATTCTCACCTGGCTAAAGTTAACAATTTTGTGGGGCTAGTTCTTTCTAGAGGCCTTGAGAGAATAATCTGTTTTCTTGTCTTTTTCAGTATTCAGTAGCTATCTGCATTCATTGGTAAATAGCCTCTTCGTTTTACTCCTCCAGTTTTTCTTTCACTGTCACGTCTCTTATTACTTACCCTGACCCTCTTGCCTTCTGCTCACATGGACT
>NC_045444.1:78833975-78854716 GCF_002776525.5 Piliocolobus tephrosceles
TCTCTTATTACTTACCCTGACCCTCTTGCCTTCTGCTCACATGGACTCTTGTGACTACATTGGGCCTACCTAGATAACCAGGATGATCTCCAAAACCCAAGACCCTTAATTTAAGCACATCTGCAATGTCCCCTTTACCATGAAAGGCAAAATTTGTAGATTCTGAGGATTAGAACATTAACCTTGGGGGCCATTATTCAGCATACCACGCTACTTAACTAGGTGCGTAGAGACAAGGGCAGGTACAAAGTCAAAATATTGCTGCTAAGAGCATCCTTAGGTATTGAGGAAGATGCTGAATAGTAGGTCAGTAAACTTTGCCAAAACATAGCTTTCAAGTAGAGTGTTGAAAGATAACTAAATGTTTGTTAGTGAAGGGTACAGCAGAGGTGAAGTATACCTTCTAGGATGACAGAGTAGCTTCTGCCAAGGCATGGAAATGACAGGAAATTTAAGTGTTCATGGAATTCTAGCTGTCAGCCACAAGACACATACTTTTCTTACACTTTATTTCAGAAAAATAGCATGTTTTGGCCGGGCGCGGTGGCTCAAGCCTGTAATCCCAGCACTTTGGGAGGCCGAGACGGGTGGATCACGAGGTCAGGAGATCAAGACCATCCTGTCTAACACGGTGAAACCCCGTCTCTACTAAAAATACAAAAACTAGCTGGGCGAGGTGGCGGGCGCCTGTAGTCTCAGCTACTCGGGAGGCTGAGGCAGGAGAATGGCGTAAACCCGGGAGGCGGAGCTTGCAGTGAGCTGAGATCCGGCCACTGCACTCCAGTCCGGGCGACAGAGCAAGACTCCGCCTCAAAAAAAAAAAAAAAAAAGAAAAATAGCATGTTTCTTACAATTACTAAGTACATTTAATGTAGCCATTAATTATTCCTAAATATTTTATATTTTCTATTAAAATATGAATATAATGTAATTTAATAAACTTGGTTTATATGAAGCTAAGAAAATATTGAGAGATGAGACCAAGGATCAAAACATGTGTCAAATGCATTACAGGTTGTAACCATGATAAGGAACTTTTAAACCATACTGGTGATCACACAAAGTTTTTGATTTCCTTGAAGAAGTTACTTCACATAATTTGATTTTCATTTTAGAGAAATCGCACAGACTGCATAGAAGAAAAGTATGGGAGAGGCGCAATAGTATAGACAGAGAAAACAGATGTTTGCCACAATCTGGCAAATATTGAACCCTGAAGGAAGAAGGTGGTAGGCTGTTGATTGAGAGGTGGTGGGACAGAGAAACAACCAATTTTGGTAAATGATTTGTTGCAGGTAGTGGGGAGGTAAGAAAAGGTACAGTAATTTCAACAGCTCCCTGATTTGGGCAATTAGGAGAATGATTGTACTTTTTGTTGAGAAAAGAATTGAGGGACAGATTTTTTTTCAGAGGGGAATGGGTGAATAACAATATATATGCATTGTATTTAGTTTTTGAGGCATATGTGAAATACATAAGTTTAAATATTCATCAGCATTTGTGTATAAGAGTATGAAGCCCAGGAATGAGTTTTTAGATGAAGATACATATTGAGCAATCATTCAGTGGTAATTTAAATCTAAAATGAAAAGCAAACAAACAAAAACTGTTCTATGTGCTGTCAACATTTTGACACCAAATAGGTGGGTTTTCCAACCAACCAATTATGACATTGGCTGCTTACAGTTAACACAGATCCTATAGGCTCAGACCACGTGCACACAATTCAGATGCCAACTGAAATTTCAGGGTATCATCTGTGCTTCTGACTAACTATCTCTAAATCAAAGATTCCCATGACTTCCTCCTTAGGTTGAATAATTTTGTAAAACAACTCACAGAAATCAGGATAAAAGCTTACTTGCTAGCTTGTCAGTTTACTACAGAAGGATACAACTCAGAAAGAGTCAGATGGAAAAAAATCATATGGCAAGGTGTCCAGGAGAGGTGTGGAGCTTCCATGCCTTATCCCAGCACCTCCACAGGTTTGCTAACCCGGAAGCTCTCTAAATTCTCTGAACCCTGTGCCTTTGGGTTTTTACAGAGCCTTCATTCTTAGACAATATTGACTAAAACCATTGACCTTTGCTGAATAGGTTCCCATAGTCCCTCTTCCCTCCCAGAAGGTCAGGGGTTGGGGCTAAAATTTCCAACCCTCTAATCACAAGATTGATTCTCCTGGCAACCAGTCACCATCCTGAGGCTATCCTGGAACCCTCAGCTACTAGTCAGCTCATTAGCATACAGAAAAGCACTTATTATTTTGGAGATTCCAGGGATTTTAGGCACTTTGTGTCATAAATGGAGACAAAGACCAAATATATATACTTCTTAATATATCACAAAATTACAAAACCTTAAGCAGTGATAAGACAATACGAAAGAATGGCATGAATATTTCACATTGCTTATTTGGACTGTTCTGGGTCAGCTTTCTCTCGTTTTGGAGGACTGTCCAATTTCATGTATTATTATGAGATGCAGTGTTCTGCTTCTCACCATGGTAGTATAAGTTGGACTAATTTTTAGTTCTTTGCCCACTGATGATCAAAGTTTTGGGCATGTGACTTCAGCTCAGCCAATCAGTTGCTCCCACACAAAACTTTAATTTGGAGTTAGAGGCACAAAGAAGAAGGGTTAGGGCTCATTTATAACAAATTTGGTGTTTTTCAGTGAGAGCAGCACCAGGACCAGGACCGTAGTGTGAGGTTTCTACCGTGGTAGGGGCAGAGTCCTAACCAGACTGTTTAATACTTATTTCCTGACCTCCTTTTAATTTTTTACCTCTTTTCAAATTTTGATCCTATAGTTTGTCATTAATTCTCAAATTCTTAACATTATTCACATAAAAATCCTTTGCTGCCTCATCTAGCTATAGTTAACTTTTCTTCTTACAATTATGATTATTAAAGAAGACATATAGAATGAAAAAAGAAATAGGAGAAATTAAAAAAAATTGATGGTTATAGATAATATGAAGAACCTCATATTTGATGGTTACTATCATCTGAGCCTTTTACATTTTTCAGTAAGACTCTTTTACTTTTAACCTAAAAATTGTGAACTGCCATGCTTCCTTCAAATAAAACAACTTCATATGCAAAGAAACAAGCAGTGATAGTCTTGGAATTTTCCAAGTTGGTTTGATGAAAAAGTGTAACTGGCACTACTGATTTTATTGCTTAGGAAGGGATTAATCTCTTTATAAGTTTGCTTTCACTCTCCATGCATATATTGACAAAAGTGGGTGTTTTATTCAGTTTAATAAATAATTGTATATGTACTTGTGTGTGTCTATAAGTACAAAAAGGCTTACGTAATGTATTTATATTTTTCCAATTCCGAAAGACCTTTATGGATTATAAATATTGATTAAAGTAATATTTTTTCTCAGAAAAAAATTGCTTAACTATACCCATAAAATGGCAATTTGATGGAGTGTATGGATCTTCTGCAAATATTGCTATATAGGATTAATTTTAAAACGTAACCCAGCTCATATATCATTAAAACTTTTTCTTCAATAGTAAAAAGGTTCCATTTTCATATTACAAAGATCAAAACACATACTTTTCATATTGTTTTAAATGGAGATGAAAGATTTCCTAGATAAAATATAAAGAATACCAAATTGGAATATAAATTATTTCATGTTTATGAAAGTGTCAAAACATAATATGAATTTTCTAGTTTAGTAGATCATGTTGAGATTTTTGCCCATAAATAAACTTTTGGGTTATTTAATACAAGTATATGAACATCTAATCATTCCTTTATTCCCTTCTGCCAATTTTACTTTGTGCCTTCCATGTAGCAGTAACTGCATTAAGTATAGAATGATACGTAATATAGAGATTTTTCCAGTGAAGGGCTCAAGGTTTGAGTTGATGGTAGAAATTGATTCAGCTATAAATAGGTATAAGGCAAAATAGAGAATGAATGTATAATGAGAAAATTTTAAAAAATAGAGTAAGAAACTGTAATATAAAACTTAAATGGTAAAAGTATTTTATTAGTCCATAAAGTCAAGGATTTGTCTATTTAGAAAAGGAGCAGGCTATACCATTTATTGATATTTTCCTACTTTAATTTCAAAATAATTCATATTTATTAGAGTGGATATAATATATTAGCACAAAGGAAACTTAACATGAGGAAAACTCCTTAAGAATTATAAAGTATTATTCAATCACAAACCTAAATGACCTAAAAGGTGAAGTGCAGAGAAAGCAAAAGGCAGGTGACCTAGAAGGTAATATTACTTAAGGGAAATATTCCATCAATTTCTAGGTGCCCTTGAATGCTCACACTTTTATGTTTTTGCCATGAGCAATAAGCTGGAGACTCTATTTTTTGTTCTTTCTATCAAAACAAGACTGATTTTCTATGTTATAATTCCCATTGCCTTAGAATTTCATTACCTGAGTTATAGTAGTTAAGCAAGTCTTTTAATTATAGCATAAAATGCTCTAGTTACAATAGCTTAGGGAATATATTAATCACTCACTGACATTTACATATTTAAATGTCTTGTGCTCCACACACAATTCTAAAAAGAGAAAAGAGGTTCTTTAACATTTCTTAACTGAGTTACTTTAAATAAGATGATTTTAAGAGCAGTATCTGTTTATATCAAGCATCAAAACATATTGGTAGTGACAAGTTATACGTTCACTTTTATACGAATAAAGGTTAAATGTCAATTTTATTTTTTAGATTTAATAAGTAGATTTCAAGGATAAAAAATCATTTTTGAATAAAGTCACATATTTTAAAAGTCTACTTTATATCTCCACTGACAGTCTATATTTAAGTGGGAAGTAAATACTTAAATTTCATAATAAACAGACAATGCTTTACATTTGATTCTTAATTCTAATATAGCTAAAATTAAATGTAATATACAAGCTGTGTAAATGTTTTTAAGTTTACATAATGAGGCAAATGAAATTGAGTACTGTGTATGCGTGTAAGTGTACACGTGTGTTTTGGTTGCTGTTTATTTTTGTTTTTCTTCAAAATCAATAGACAAATATCAAAGCTTTCAGATTCATTGATGTGGTAACATTTGATATTTCACTTCTATGTGTAAATAATTTGACTGCAAATTTATAAGTGTGTTTTATTCAAGGGTTTTCTGATCTTTAAAAAATTCTTGCTGGGCCACAAATATTGCCAGGCTTTGTCACAATTTTTTTTTTTGAGACAGATTCTTACTCTGTTGCCAGGCTAAAGTGCAGTGGCATGATTTCAGCTCACCGCAACCTCCGCCTCCCAGGTTCAAGTGATTCTCCTGCCTCAGCCACCCGAGTAGATGGGACTGACTATAGGCATGTGCCAGCAGGTCCAGCTAATTTTTGTATTTTCAGTAGAGACTAAGTTTCACCATGTTGGCCAGGATGGTCTCGATCTCTTGACTTCGTGATTCACCCGCCTTGGCCTCCCAAAGTGCTGGGATTACAGGTGTGAACCGCCATGCCTGACCTGTCACAAGTTTTTCGTGTTCTATTTTAATACCGAAATCAGATAAATCCCAAGAGAAAGACATTTCATATGTGGTAGAGTTGTCAGAATAAATGAGAGTCTTATAAATAACTCTAAAAATTTGAAGAAATAAAGACAAAATAGTCCTATGCAGTTTGACTTAAATATGTATTCTTAATAACAGCTACTATTGTGAAAACCAGAATATTGAAACATGTAGATATGGATTTTCATTAGTGAATGACATAATATATTGTTATATTACTATTTTATTGTATCAGCCAACTAATATTGATTGAGTGCTTTGTATATCCTAAGCACTATGCTAAACACTGTACCAGTATTACCTGATATAATCATATAAATATTTATTATTTCACTTTGCATATGAAAAAAATTGAAGCACACATTAAGACACTCTTAAATCATACCTCTATTGATTATCAGCACCAGGATTTGAATTGAGGCACTCTGATCCAGATAAGCTTTTGTTTCCATGAAGTTTATGTTGGGGAAAAATAATCAAATTCTCCGTACTCAATTGTATAAATATAGGTTAGTCATAGATGATTCTGGCTGATTCAACAGGAAAGAAATTTATTCAAAGGATATCACATAGTTTTCATAAAAGTTAAGCATACAGAGGAAAGAGGGCACCAGGGTAAGTGCAGACCAAAGTCCAAAACCACTGTAAAAGTGGCAGCAAGGAGAACAGCACAAATTTGCTTGCTGTCACCCGCCACTAGATGCTTGTGCTTGGAGCCTTGAACTTGACTTACACTGCTACTGACATCAGCACCAGTGCTCTCTGTGTACTAGGAAGCGGACCTTGTGACCGTTGCTGAACTCAAAAGTCAGATGTCTCTGCTGTGAAATAGATACCTAATAAAGAAACTGCTTCCTCATTCATTCTCTTCCAAATCATATGTTTGTAGGGTGGCTAGAGTTTCTGTTTCTCCTTGGTTCAGGCAGAATTTATGAAGCTTGCTATTTATCGCCCTAAAATTAGAAGAATATTCATAAGGTATTGGATTGCCATAAGATTGAACAAATCTACATTCAATTTCAAGGATTCAACATTGTTTTGTTTTCTTTTGGGATACCTCTGCAACAGTTCAAATCTTATTTCTACCCTTGGATGACCAGGTTTATAAATATTTCAGATTTTCCACTGACTGCTTTGATCCTATCTTATATATTTATGTATAGTACTTAGCATATAATAAAAGATTACACTATAGAATCTCAAAATTAGCAATTATGAATTGAGATGGTGTTATACAGTACACTAATATCTAGTGACTTGATTATTCCAAGGAAAATATGTAGAGATATTAAGTGATATTTCTCTTTTAGACATACACATTTTTTAGCTTACAAACTGCTTTCGGCAGGCAACAGACTCTCAGGATCTGCTCCTATCAGGGTCCGACCATTTCCTCCCAGTTTTTAAAGAAACAAATTCAAGTAACATTGTAACTCCAGAGGAAAGTTCAAGCTCTTTTACAATATTGTTTAAATAGTACAGCTGAGGAAACTAAAGACAGAGAACTTAAATGCCTTGGCACTTAGTCAAAATTTACAATATACTCCTCTCTACTTAGGACCCATCAACAGGGGCTGCATTTGCATCAAAACCATGAAGGTGGCCCAGGTCATCACTGAGAAGTAGTACAAGCACTGAGGGAACGACTTCAACAAGAACAAGCAAGTGTGCAAGGAGATCCCAGCAGGAAGCCTCACAAGAAGATAGCATGCTACGTCTTGCATTGGATGAAGCAGGTTGAGAGAGACCTAGTGACAGCTATCTCTATCAAGGTGCAGAAGGAGAGATCACTGAAGTAGATTTTCATGCCAAAAAAAAAAAAAATATTGAAACTTTTGGACTTCAGCAGTCTGTCCAAACTGCAGGTCACTCAGCCTACAGTTGAGATGAATTTCAAAACACCAGTTGAAGCCAGTTGAATCTTTCTGCTATGCTGTAATATTTCCAGTAAACCTGGAACAACCACAACAACAGAAACAGAATGGAGGAGAAGAAGCCAAATCTCTTGGTTCACAGAGTAGCTCCTAATACCCCTTGCTGTCTGTCTCAGTGCCCAGCGGGAGCATAGTCAAAACAATATTCACATCTGTGATTCATCTCTCTACATGCAGTGAGTGTGAATCTTTATATACTGTATATTAAGGATCTGTCTTTACAGATAAAGACTAAAGCACTGAAGGAACTCCTTGTTTTGACTTATCAAAGTCCTTAAGAAAATACGAGAAAATCATAGCTATTGTTTCCAATTTTAGCTTTATATTATCACTTGAAATGTGATGAAATGTGGCTCATAGATAATAATTCACTGATACCCTACAGACAATTCCCATCTTAAAATGGACCACTGGATTGAAGAATTAAATAAAATTGAGGGTTTTCCTTACATGTTTTGTTTAAAGAGCAAAGTAGAAACAACTGTTCATAAATCTTCACTGAGGATTCGCATGTGAAATAAGTACTCCTAAGCATAAACAGTGACTTGTCAGCCAGTTCCATAAATCATGAACAAAATATTTGTCCCACAGAGACTATTTTTCCACCACATCTTTTATAATAAACATAGAGCCAGCTCAGTTAAAATAGTTGAAGGGTGGGCAGTTCAGGGCTTGCTGAGTGGCACTCAGTAAGAAAACCCAGCAGAACATGTATTTCTCTCTTTATTTGAGAGCATCAATGGCCTAGGCTGGCAGATCCCAGAACACTGAACAGACGTTTGGTCTCCTATGGCCTGCCAGTTTTCACAGTGGGTTCCAATGCTTTGGGTCAAACCAAAACAGACTTGTTCGAAAAATCTTGGTTGGAATAGGCTAACAATAAAACAGAATAAATGTAATTGTTTGCCTCATTTTTCTAGGAATTAAGTAATTTTATTATAGCATTCTTGAGGGCTGGAAAATCTGAGTGTTAGGACACCAAATATCTCCAGAAAACAAGTTTTACATTTCTAATCCTGCATAATAAGCCCGGGGCCACTCCAGGCCTCATTAATAAAAACCTAATGGTAAAACAATAATGAAGAAATGCCAATGCCACACAAATCTGTTGAGACTAAAATATTTCTCACCCCAGCAGGCTTGGTGCATTTGACACTTCATGAAATCAGCCAAAGTGGAACTAAGAACAGCTCCTGGAAGAAGACTATGACATCATCAGGTTGGGAGTCTCCAGGGACAGCGGACCCTTTGGAAAAGGACTGGGAAGTGTGAAATCTATCAGTCTTCGAAATGAAATTCTCTAGCTCCATAAACGCATTGCATATTTACAAGACACTAGGCCTACTCCTAGGGCAGCAAAATGTGGCAGCAGGCAAGCAGAGGGAAAAAAGATCATGAGGCATTTCAGAGTGCACTGTCTTTTCATACATTTCTCAATGCCGTATGTTTGCTTTTATTTTGGCCAAGCATAACAATCTGCTCAAAAAAAAAAAAAAAACAAAATCTGGAGAAAACAAAGGTGCCTTTGCCAATATTATGTTTCTTTTTGACAAGCCCTAAGATTTCTGAGGGGAATTCACATAAATGGGATCAGGTCATTCATTTATGTTGTGTGCAATTATAATTTAAAGATACATCCTTTGCAGAGAGCATGCTTTCCTAAGGGTAGGCACGTGCAGGACTAAGGGGAAAGCATTCTTCAAGATCAGTTAATCAAGAAAGGTGCTCTTTGCATTCTGAAATGCCCTTGTTGCAAATATTGGTTATATTGTTTAAATTTACACTTAATGGATACAACCTTTAACTTACAGATGAACAAACCCCACAAGAGCAAAAAATCAAAAGCCCTACCTATGATTTCATATTTTCTGTGTAATTGGACTAAAGGATTCTTGCTTGCTTTTGGGCATAAACAATTATGGAATATTTCCAAGTATTATTTAAAATGAGGACCAATCTACAAATTCTTAGCAATACTTCGGATAATTCTAAAATTCAGTTGGACATTGTCTAATTGTTTTTTATATACATCTTTGCTAGAATTTCAAATTTTAAGTATGTGAATTTGGTTAATTAGCTGTGCTGATCAATTCAAAAACATTACTTTCCTAAATTTTAGACTATGAAGGTCATATATTCAACAAATATATCTAACATACAATTATAGATTGTTTTTCATTACAATGTCTTCATCTTATCAGAATTGTCTTTTTGATTGTTTTTAGAAAACAGTGTTTTAATTCGTAATCACTCGACAATAAAATTGTGGGAACAATACAGCATTAATTGTATGTGGCCGTTTTTACGTACATAAGGAGTCTTAAGCTTGGCCCCTTCAAATCTTTTGTACTTAGTCCCATGTCTAAAATTACTACTTTATATCTAAAGCATTTATGTTTTTCTATTCAATTTATATGATGCTAATTATGGCAATTATAACAAATATTAAAGATTTTGAAATAGAATATGTGAATTGTTCACATACATAGAAATGAAAAGTTCATTTCATAAAGTAGGATGCTGGGTGAAAGACTGCTTTTGATTGAAAGATTACTAGATTAGTAGAGGGCAAGATTTCTAGTCCCTAATCTACCCTTAATAGCCATGTGGTCACGTGTAAGTCAGTGAACCCATCTCATTCTCCTCATACTTTTTCATCTCTAAAATGAAAGTATAATTTCAGCTTTTCATTGTTTTTTTTTTTTTTTTTTTTTTTTTTTTTTTTTTTTTTTTTTTTTTTTGAGATGGAGTTTTGCTCTTGTCACCCAGGCTGGAGTGCAATGGCACGATCTCGGCTCACTGCAACCTTCGCTTCCCGGGTTCAAGTGATTCTTCTGCTTCAGCCTGGGAGCTCCTGCTTGTAGCTGGGATTACAGGCGCCCGCCACCACACCTGGCTAAGTTTTTGTATTTTCACCATGTTGGCCAGGCTGGTCTCTAACTCCTGACCGGAGGTCATCCACCCTCCTAGGCCTCTCAAAGTGCTGGGATTACAGGCGTGAGTCACCACGCCCAGCCCAGTATCAGTTTTTCTTCTTTAACACAAGGCTAACACAATCAAAATACTAGTTAGAAGAGAAAAAAAAAATAAGGCACTGTTTTTGTGGAACAGGCTATTGTTATCACTGGCCAGACAATAAATAATCAATCCCTTTAATACATCCTTTTTGCGGAATACATAAAATCCCACAAATGACTGTCTTCCTTTTTACGGTATTTGGAGAATTGTAGCTAAGTGCTTGACTGTATAGACCATAAAGGACTGTGTTTGATGATGGTTTGCATAAAACTATATCTCAGTTTTTACTGTGTAAGTTACATGTTAGATTTAGAGTCTGAAAATTAGTAGCGAGGATTAACAAAGAACAGAGCAAGAGGAGAAGAATTAAACCTCTTCTAATACCTATGCACAAGTAGGCTTTTCAGAAACTCTACAACTTACCTAAACCAAATAGTTAGAAAAACACACCCCCAAGGAAAGTGATTATGCATTGCAGTTTGAATCAGAAGAATAGAGCTATAGCAATCTTCATTATATAGTAAGATTAAAGAGCCTGGTTTACATTAAATTATAGCAGATTTATTAAGATTACAAACTTATACCTTGCCATTCTTCTTACTCACAGATTTTCAAGAGGTAAGATAATGATCCACGAGGTGAGAATCACTGCCTTTTATAATTTTGTTAAATTGCATGAACAAAGTTTCCAACAAATAACAGTAATAAAAAGAAACATTATATTAGCGCTTAATAAGCCAGGGGCTGTGCAACATAAGTTACATGCTTTTAATCCATGAACTGGTAAACTGGTACTAGTATCTCCATCGGACATGTGAGGAAACCAAATGGAGTTGATAAAAAGTAGAGTCAAAAGTTACCCTTCATATATTATATTGCCTCAATCTCCCAGACATCTCTGCTACCAAAAGCTATCATATCTATTTATGTGGCATAAGGATTCCTTGTGGCACACTAGGATTCTGTGAGAGAATTCTAGCAAACAAATATGTACTTATTTCTACAACAAACTCAGCATTTTATAGGTTTTATTTTTAACTACAAAGTATTACTATTTGTATCGTTCACGTAAGTGTGTCTGGAATTTATTTCTTCCGGTGGGTTCTCGGTCTTGCCGACTTCAAGAACGAAGCCGCAGACCCTCTCAGTGAGTGTTACAGTTCTTAAAGATGGTGTGTCCGGAGTTTGTTCCTTTAGATGTTCAGATGTGTCTGAAGTTTCTTCCTTTCGGTGAGTTCATAGTCTCACTGACAGAGTGAAGCTGCAGACAATTTGCAGTGAACGTGACAGCGCTTAAAGTCCGCGAGTTCAGAGTTGTCTGTTCCTCCCGGTGGGTTCGTAGTCTCACTGACGTCAGCAATGAAGCCGCAGACACTCGCGGTGGGTGTTACAGCTCATAAAGCTAGTGCAGACCCAAAGAGTGAGCAGCTGCAATATTTATTATGAAGAGCAAAAAAACAAAGCAACCTACAAATGGACAGGAACCTGAAGGCCTTGCTGCTGCTGGGGCCAGCAGTCCCCTTTTATTCCCTTATTTGGCCCCACCCACATCCTGCTGATTGGTCCATTTTACAGAGTGCTGATTGGTCCATTTTACAGAGTGCAGATTGGTGAGTTTTTACAGAGTGCCGATTGGTGCGTTTACAATCCTTTAGCTAGACACAAAAGTTCTTCAAGTCCCCACCAAACACAGAAGTTCAGCTGGCTTCACCGCTCATAAGGAAATTGAGATTCAAACAAGTTGCAAAGTTCTAAAATTACTTTCTCATTCTCCACAACTGGATTTCCACTCCTGTGTCTGACTCCCAGGCTCTAGGACTTAACTTGCCATTCTGTGACTTTATGTTCCTGCAATTTAAGCAAAGCCACTATCTGTCAAGTGTGCGATGTTAACTTCAGACTAAACTTCTTTTTGATTCACAATAACCACACACTTTTTAGTTAGGGTTTTGCTATCAGGTTATTGAACTGGTTAATAGAGAGCTTCTTCCAGAAATTTGAGTAGATGGAAGAGAAAGTAACATATTCCTAAAAAAGTAGCATGCCTTTCAAGTCACAAGCGTCACTATCACATGGCTGGCAAGGGTGACTCAGTATATGTAGAGTTAAGAATTTAAAGTAAATTGGTATAAGCGATGAAAGTGTCAATTAAAAGCTTACATTACATCAACTGAAATATAAAATAATTTGAACATTTTCCAGGCATCCCTGTTATTTGTCTCTCTTTCCTTGCTTGTCTACTTCAGAAGTCATATGGCATGGTGACTAGAATTGTCCTGCCCAAGAGTTTGTCAGTATAAGATTCCTTTCTTTGTAAACATTCTACCTTGGGGCTTCATTTATAATCAAAAGGAGTACTGCAACCTGTCAAAAAAAGTTACCTATGACAATATATTATGTGATGGTTACCTGCAGTAAGGTGGTGGCAATAAATAAATAAATAATCAGGGAATGAAACCAAGCAGAACTGTCAGAGAAATGGTGAGAATTCACACTCTGAAGAATACGGCCATACAGTAATAATCATAATAAAAAGCCACTCAATCCAAAACATCACTGGGTGACTTACTTGTCACATATATAATCAGTGGAGATAGGACTGAAGCACAAGGCTTAAGTGAATGTCTAGACAGCTAATTGATTCATTTTAATGGACAGTTTACTTATTTTAAATGTCTTCCCTGACCATCTTGAATTTTTACTTGAATATTTTTTTTAAATATCATTATTTATTAGATTTGGGTGTTCTGGTCTTTGTTTTTCATTTTTATCTATGTATGATTTTTATTTTTTTATTCAGTGTCCTTAAGATTCATCAGTGAGAAGAAACATATTAAAATCCATTCATTTATTCCTACCCTAATTCTTATTAAATAAGATTAATTTTTATAAGATGATGTCATTCTTATGACTCATTCTCTATTATTTTTAAAACAAACAACATTTTTCCTCCAAATGTAATGCCATTATTAGATCTGTTATTGGCAATATTATTGGGTCCTGTTCATTTTGATAAGATAATCAATCATTAGTTTATGGAAATATACAAGTGAAACATATATCATTGACTTTTTTACTGTAGCAAAACTTTTCCTGTTCATAGCTACAGTTTTTCTGTTTAAAAAAATTAATAGTAGTTTTCCCTCTTTCTAGATGTGTCTGATTTCACTATATATGTCTAAACTTGAGTTATGTTTATTTTAGCATACTATTACTCTATGATGAGTCTTAAAATTATCAGGTGAGTTAAGTATCCTGTGTTTAAATATCTTCTAGGAAATTAACCCAGGGAATTCAGGTGAACAATGAATTTAATGATGATATCTAGGAAAATAGAAATGATATCTTAGAAGAAGAAACTACTCTGAATCATACATATAGGTATATAGCACAAAAGCAGTAATTCATTTAAAAAGGATAAATATTGTGACATTTAAAACTACATATACTACTTTATAAAGTTATTAATTTTTATTTTAGAAAATATTAAAATGCATAGTTCTAAATGGTGCATGTATCTAATTTTAAAATGGTCAAAGTTATCAAGATTATAAATATGTAGCTTTACAAATAGCATAATTCATTGAAACATCTTGAAATTTCATGTACTGTCAATACATTAAATAAAAATTTTAAAACATGTTACAATACTTAAATAAATAAGAATAAGCTCAAGAGTCACTCACCTCTAATTTGCATCTACAACTTTATTTCTTCTCCTTTGGTTAACTGAACTTTCTCAAAGATTTGTTCTCATTTACTGTCTTGACTTCTGCTGTTTTCCTTCTATCAGAAAAAACCTATGGTTGTATTTTTCTCATTATGATATGAGTTAGTCTATATGGACAATTTTGAGAACAATGTTGAAAAGTGTAAAGAAAAAGGACCAATTAAAAGGCCACCCATCCCACTCTATCCAGTGTTAATGACAATAGGATATGTAACAGATATTATCAAATATATTAATAGAAATCCAACTTCCTGCTGGATATTTTTCATTTGATTTTTCGTCATTTCTCAAAGTAAAATATCTGATTCTGAACTCATTATCAGTTCTGTCCAAATTACAATCCATGAAAGATGAACTTTTTATTCATTTTGCAACGCATCATTTTCAAGTCAGAAACCTGTGTTTCACTACTTTCTTTACATTTCCTGCTGTATAATCAATGCCTCTTTTCACTTTCTGCTGCTCTGCATTCATTTTAGACTTGCATAAATTTCTTGCATAAATTTGTTAATTAGTTCCAAACAATCATTATTGCTCTTCTGGACAGTATTTCAAGATTTTCCCAGTGAAAATTAGTTCTGCCCTAGTATATGTTACATGTTTTATAAAACTTACTACATTGTGGTAAATATGTATGCTATAATTTTATTGCACACTGGAATGTGAGATCTACATTTAATAAAAGGGAAAATGCCTTTTATATTATCCAAAATCACAGCTCAGTGTCTGGAACATACATATTAAATAAGTAATAGATTTATGTTGAATGAATTAAAACATGCATGAGGAGGTGAATAGTTTGGAATTCATGTGAGGTCATGTAATGAAAATAATGCATTGGAATAAAAAAGAAGAGGTTTAACAGAGCAGATGTTAGATGTATGAACTAACATGACAATAGTAAATTCAGGTTGGTGGACAGAAATACTAAAATTGACACAGAGGTAAGTAATCTGAAAAGCAATATACCCTACTAAAAAGGAAAATTGTAAATTCACATATTCATTAATACAACCCATTTTTTTTTGTGTATTTATTGAGTGCCAAACAATATTCTAAGTGTTGAGAATGACTTAAAATAAAAGTCTACCATGCATGGAAGTTATTATTATATTCCAATTAGAGTAAAACTGAAAATTAACCAACAAATAAATATATATTATGCCCCATGACATAATGCTATAGAGGAAAATAAAGTGCTATGGAGAAAATAGAAATAAACAATTTGCATTCAATACAGAATGATCAGGAAGAGTCTTTCTGATAGGTGACATCTGAGAAGAATACTGAAGGATGTGAGAGAATGAGCTTTGACAAAACATTGAAAAAATTGTTCTGTGGAGAACAGCAAATTGCAATGCCCTGAATGAAAGTCATTTGGGATGTTCATGGAAAACAGCAGGGGTCTGTTGTGGCTGGAGCTGGAGATAGAGAATGAGTGTAGGATACTGGTGGAGAACCACAATCTTATACAGTCCTAAAGGTAATTGTAAGGTTTTGCAGTCTGAATGAAAAACGGTTCTCTCATTTGAGGGCAGTGAAGTGGCAGTTTCTGACTTTCCTTTTAAGAGGCTGACCCTAGGAGCTCTGTGGAGAATAAATTTTAGGATACTGAGTTTGGAAACAGGGAGAGTAATTGGAAGGAAGGTATCCTAACAAATCAGAAAGGAGATGGTATTTCAAACAACTGGTAGCAAGGAGGTGAAGAGAAACTATTAGATTTGGGATATACTGTAAAAGTAGAGCTGCCAGAGTTTGCTGGTCAATTGGATGTGGAATGGAAGAAAAAGGAGGGCAAAAAGATAGCTCTAGTGTTTGTAACCTGAGAATCTGGAAAAATACTGTTTCCATTTATTCCCGGTTTAGAAGGAGCAGATTTGGGTAAGGATGGTCAAGTTGTTGGTTTTGGATTCCTATGGGATACAAAAGTAGAGATGTTGAAAATACTGCTAGTGGCTGGGCACGGTGGCTCATGCCTGGAATCCCAGTACTTACGGAGGCCAAGGCAAGAGGATCATTGGAGTTCACAAATTTAAGGCCAGCCTGGGCAACATGGAGAAACCCCATCTCTACAAAAAGTACAAAAATTAGCAGGGCATGGTGGTATGTGCTTGTAGTCCCAGCTACTCAGCAGGCTGAGGTAGAAGGATTGCTTGAGACTGAGAAGTGGAGGTTGCAGAGAGCTGAAGTCATGTGACTGCACTCCAACCTGGACAACAGAGCCAGACATTGTCGCAAAAGAAAAGAGAAAAAAAATACAGAATACAGTTAGAAATACAAGCCTGGATACAGGAGAGACATTGGGGCTAAAGACCTTTGAAAGATTTCAGCATATACTTGAATAAATAAAAGCAGGAGAAAGTAAAGGAAAAGCTACAAATAAACTAGAGTAGACAGGAATGTACAAGTTCTAGGGCAGGTGTTGGGAAACCACAGGTTGAAAGCAAATCCACTACCTGTTTTTGTAAATAAAGTTCTACTGGAATGCAGACATGTTAATTTGTTTCCATATTGTCTATGGCTGATTTCACCCTAAAATTGCAAAGTTAAATAGTTGCAACAGAGATTTTATGGCCCACCAAGCATAAACCATTTATTATCTGGTCATTACAGATAAGTTTACCAACCCCTGACCCAGGGAAAGGTAGTTAACATAATAAAAATTGGATTAATTTTTACCATGGTTTTCCCAGTACAGCCCTGGTTTATACCTACTATCCCAGCTTTTGGAACAAATAAATGACTTCCTTCTTTCCTTCATTACTACCTTCCTTCCTTCCCCTCTCTCTCTCTCTTCCTTTTTTCTTCTTTTTTCTTTCTTTTATTTAGATAGATTCTCACTCTTTCACCCAGACTGGAGTGCAATGGTGTGATCCCAGCTCACTGCAACCTCCACCTCTCTGGTTGAAGTGATTCTCCTGCCTCAGCATCCTGAGTAGCTGGGATTACACATGCACGCCACCACACCCGACTAATTTTTGGATTTTTAGTAGAGGTGGGGCTTCACCATGTTGGCCAGGCTGGTCTCGAACTCCTGAACTCAGGTGATCTGCCCACCTCGGCTTCCCAAAGTGCTGGGATTAGAGGCCTGAGCCACTGTGCTGGGCCTAGACTTTTTCAATTTCTAATGGGTTTTTGGTCAATATACTATACAATCACCCAAACTAAGATTAAAATAAGAAAAATTACACCTAGAACACAACACTTAGTACTATACCAACATATTTTATCTTGGCTAAATGGCCAAAAAAATGTAAAATCATAAGTAATAATAATTTTAATAGACTGAATTAACTAATTATCCTATTAAATTTAGTCAAGTGTTGACAGTGTCTGCGTGCTATATCATAATAGAAAAGAAGGAAAAGCACTATAAATGAAGTCACACAATAAGGAAAATTAATAAGCCTAAGGTTTTTACCCTGGAAAGCTCCTATCATTTTGGTACTGCGATGTAGCAACAGAGAATAAAATCAAGACGACTGTGAATATATTAGATAGACCCAATTATTCGGTTACAACTTAGAGTAACTTAAACTATATGAATTAGCCTTCATTTTATTAAAATTCAAAATCCAGTCTTCTATTTCAAATTATTCTTGTTATATTATGTGGGACAAATTGAGAATTCTGCGTGTGTTATTGGGTTTCATTTATGAATTTCCCTTCAAGCTGCTACCCCAGAAAATAATTTCTACTTCCAATGCAAATATATTTGTATTAATTTTGTATTATATTTTAAGACAGAAATGGGAGGTAAGATAAGTAAAATTTAAAGTTTTAAAATGTATAATAATTTCATGTTTTTAACTATACATATTTTTAAACTTTGGGGTACAGGTTGTGTTAGGTAGTTAAATAGACGTTAGAAACTGGGAGAGGGTAAGAAAAGAGAGTAGAAAGGCTATCACTAACATAGTCCCTGGCCCACCTAAGTTCAGCACCAGAACTGCCCTAACTCCACCCTAACGGATAAAGAATGTGGTAAAGTCTGTAGCCAGCACATCCTGAAGGTGGAGAATGTAGGACACAGGTAGAAAGCCCCTAAAATGGCGTATGCCCAGTAACACAAAACCATGCCCCCAGGTCACCCCAAGCTCATAATACTATCATTATAATAGAATTTACATGTGGTTTTCCCCCCTACACCCTATCCTCCTGTGAGTTTTTTCTTAACGAATTATGGGTAAGAACGTGCTCAGTTTTAGTTATATAACCATAAACTCGCAATCAAATGATATCATCTTGTCATTCAGACATAGCCCAAACCTCAACTCCTTTCCCTAGAACCCCATAAAAGCCCCCTGAGTTTTGTAAAGCAGGGCTGATTTCCCTTCACAGGGATCAATCTGCTCTCCCTCTAAGAGTGTATTACTGTGCTTCAATAAGCTTTGCTTTGAGCTTGCACTTTGGTGTTAGTTTGCAATTCTTTGCTCACTATAACAAGAACCGAGATTGCTGGTCCAGAGCTCCGACTCTGTTGATCTCGTTGGTTAAAGAATCTGCCCACAGGCAAGAGAAAGAAATCAAGGGTATTCAGTTAGGAAAAGAAGAAGTCAAATTGTCCCTGTTTGCAGATGACATGATTGTATATTTAGAAAACCTCATCGTCTCAGCCCAAAATCTTCTTAAGCTGATAAGCAACTTCAGCAAAGTCTCAGGATACAAAATTAATGTGCAAAAATCACAAGCATTCTTATACACCAGTAACAGACAAACAGAGAGCCAAATCAGGAATGAACTTCCATTCACAATTGCTTCAAAGAGAATAAAATACCTAGGAATCCAACTTACAAGGGATGTAAACGACCTCTTCAAGGAGAACTACAAACCACTGCTCAGTGAAATCAAAGAGGACACAAACAAATGGAAGAACATACCATGCTCATGGATAGGCAGAATCAATATTGTGAAAATGGCTATACTGCCCAAGGTTATTTATAGATTCAATGCCATCCCCATCAAGCTACCAATGAGTTTCTTCACCGAATTGGAAAAAACTGCTTTAAAGTTCATATGGAACCAAAAAAGAGCCCGTATTGCCAAGACAATCCTAAGTCAAAAGGACAAAGCCGGAGGCGTCACGCTACCTGACTTCAAACTATACTACAAGGCTACAGTAACCAAAACAGCATGGTACTGGTACCAAAACAGAGATATAGACCAATGGAACAGAACGGAGCCTTCAGAAATAATGCCACACATCTACAACCATCTGATCTTTGACAAACCTGACAAAAACAAGAAATGGGGAAAGGATTCCCTATTTAATAAATGGTGCTGGGAAAATTGGCTAGCCATAAGTAGAAAGCTGAAACTGGATCCTTTCCTTACTCCTTATATGAAGATTAATTCAAGATGGATTAGAGACTTAAATGTTAGACCTAATACCATAAAAACCCTAGAAGAAAATCTAGGTAGTACCATTCAGGACATAGGCATGGGCAAGGACTTCATGTCTAAAACACCAAAAGCAACGGCAGCAAAAGCCAAAATTGACAAATGGGATCTCATTAAACTAAAGAGCTTCTGCACAGCAAAAGAAACTACCATCAGAGTGAACAGGCAACCTACAGAATGGGAGAAAATTTTTGCAATCTACTCATCTGACAAAGGGCTCATTTCCAGAATCTACAAAGAACTCAAACAAATATACAAGAAAAAAACAAACAACCCCATCCAAAAGTGGGGAAAGGATATGAACAGACATTTCTCAAAAGAAGACATTCATACAGCCAACAGACACAAGAGAAAATGCTCATCATCACTCGCCATCAGAGAAATGCAAATCAAAACCACAATGCCAAATCATCTCACACCAGTTAGAATGGCAATCATAAAAAAGTCAGGAAACAACAGGTGTTGGAGAGGATGTGGAGAAATAGGAACACTTTTACACTGTTGGTGGGATTGTAAACTAGTTCAACCATTATGGAAAAGAGTATGGCAATTCCTCAAGGATCTAGAACTAGATGTACCATATGACCCAGCCATCCCACTACTGGGTATATACCCAAAGGATTATAAATTATGCTACTACAAAGACACATGCACACGTATGTTTATTGCGGCACTATTCACAATAGCAAAGACTTGGAATCAACTCAAATGTCCATCAGTGACAGACTGGATTAAGAAAATGTGGCACATATACACCATGGAATACTATGCAGCCATAAAAAAGGATGAGTTTGCGTCCTTTGTAGGGACATGGATGCAGCTGGAAACCATCATTCTTAGCAAACTATCACAAGAAGAGAAAACCAAACACCGCATGTTCTCACTCATAGGTGGGAACTGAACAATGAGCTCACTTGGACTCAGGAAGGGGAACATCACACACTGGGGCCTATCATGGGGATGGGGGAGGGGGGAGGGATTGCATTGGGGAGTTATACCTGATATAAATGATGATTTGATGGGTGCTGACGAGTTGATGGGTGCAGCACACCAACATGGCACATGTATACATATGTAACAAACCTGCATGTTATGCACATGTACCCTAGAACTTAAAGTATAATAAAAA